>NC_087200.1:121300716-121347190 GCF_015104395.2 Macrobrachium nipponense | reverse complement strand
ATCAGAATGGAAAAAACATATATATATATATAATACATATATGTATATATCTATATATAATATATATTTGGTACTTCTGTGTTTTTGGTTTTGAAAGTACGGTATGTTTGGTCAATATTCTCAAGTATTAAAAGTTATAAACTTCAGTGCTGTACATTGTTAAATTCATGCTTACCAGGTACATACAGTGGACCCCTCATATTCGTATTCTCAAGATTTCCGAACTCGTCTATTCGCGGGTTTCTCTGTGGGCCATTTGTACCCATTATTTATGGGAAATCTGCCTATTTGCGGTATTTTTCACTGAGAAATATTCACTAATTACTGTATTTTCATATAAGTTTCATTACTAAATGCACTTTTTATGATAACTATTAAAATATACAGATATGAGCATTTTTTGAGGGGTTTTCTTGTTTGAATGAACAAAATAGGCAGTTCTAAGTGTATTTAGAAGGGTTTTTAAGTATCAGCAGATTTTAGCTATTTGCTTGGGGGGGGAGGGGTCTGGTACACATCCTCTGCAAATTAGGAGGCGTCCACTGTAATATTTTAAAAGTGGAAAGGGCCACTTTTTGTTCATCTGGCAATCATATGCTCATAAATTTGGAATGTAACTGTATGCATATGCATACTAGGTACAATAGCTGTATTTCACAATACACAGTCACACTACTGCACATCATTGATACAGTGTTACATAATTTCTTACATGAATTTCTTCTAGCTCCCTAAATTCTTAGGATCTGTGGTTAAAAGAAGTGTAACTGCACTGTATGTGTACTACAGATCAGGAAATTATTGCTAATCAAAGATATAAAACAGTTCCTGACAAATTTTTGAAGAAAGTTATTGTACCACCCTCTGAGCCTGAAACACTATAGTAGTTTACTCTAATAAATACCAATGGAATTCATCAACTTTGACAAACAATAAAATGTCTCTACCCACCAAAACCCAATGAGTCCTCACCACTTCAATTGTTGTCTTCAAAGGTAAGATAGCACAAAATTTCCTGTATACATTATCTCCTGCACATATTATGGGGTGTGGTGGCATTGCTATATGACCCCACTATAAATTAGGTAACCATTGATACTTTATGATTGTGGGGACCAGCTTCAAATTCCTACCATTTATTATACAACTAATACTGAAATACCTGCATAGGGAAATGAAAAAAATCTGACCTTTTGGTTCAGTCTTCTTGAGGCATGGCCCTTTACTTTTTAAAGAAAAAAAAGAATTAAGATTTGACAAAATGGTGAAATAAAAACAGTACAGTGGTCACCCTGTACTCATGTGGGACACATACCAGACACCCCTGCCAACAGCTAAAACCCGTGAATAGTTGAAACCCCTATAAAAATGCTTACAATGGCCTATTTTGCTAGTTAAAACTAAAAAAAAAAAACTAAAAAAAACTTTTTAAAAAAATTTTTATACCTGGTTTTTTTAATAGTTTTCATCACAAAATGTGCATTCTATGATGAAAATGATAAAAAAAAGGAATTTGTGATTATTCCTCATTGAAAAACACCTCGATACGTGAATTTCCCAAGAATAATGGGTGGATATGTTCCAAAGAGATATCTGCAAATGCATGAGTCCGTGAATCCGGAGAATGCGAATACCAGGGCCCACTGTATTGCTTATTTTGTAACAACTATCAAAGTATGACAGAAAGCAGATTTTTGCAGTAACTTAGCTTCCTCTTGGGTGATTGACATTCATGACATTTCTCCAATGGAGACACTTGCCTATCATTCAGATTTCTTTTGTTTTTTAATTCTCATAGTGCATATAGTTTTATATATTCCTCTTATAATAAATCTCATCTTTGCTCCTATTATGACAAAAAAATTGTACTCCGAAATGCACTAAAAAGCTGGGCATGGCATGACTCACGAAGTACACTGTGGCACTGTGATTTGCCCAAAGGAAATGTTGCCATTTACTTATAAAGGCAGTCCCTGGTTATCGGTGGGGGTTCCGTTTCCACAAGCACAACGATAAACAAAAATCGGTGATAACCGAAAATCAGCGATATCTGAGGATCGCTGCCAAAAATCCAGTTATCGTTCTCGGTAGACAAGTAGCATAAAACTGGATTGCCGATAACCAGAGGCAACCTGTATGTCTCTTTTTTATTCGTGAATAGACACCCAAGGAAATCAAACATAACATTCATTCTATTTTTACCACTTGTCAAACAAAATAAACTGACTTTTATATTTTTAACTTATACAACATGGATTTGATAATACGTGAATGGTGAGGAAGACGGCTATTCATTTGCATATGTCTGTATATTTGTTTGCTTACAGCATGTTGATTTACAAATCACGCTTATTTTACGCTTTAAATAAGTTAAGAAATATAAAAAAAAGTTAAGAAATACTAAACTGAAATAATAAGTCAAGATATACAAAACATTAAAGTTAGTCCCAGTTAACAATGGAGGTTCTGTTCTCAGCCGAGTGCCAACAATCAAAAATTGTTGTTAACCAGAACATCACAATAATTATGGTAATAAATGGTGTTTATGATGATTAAAGTGCTGATTGGTGCCAATAAACAGCTTACCAACACCAATAAACCACTTACCGGTGCCGAAAATTGCTTAATGATGTCATAAACCGCCTACCAACGCCGATAAACTGCCTGCCAAAACTGATTAAATTGCTTACTGGTGTCGAAAATCGCTTACTGGCATTGAACATTGCTTACCAGCCCCAAAAATCTGGTTACTGACATCATTACCCAAGCAGCGTAAAACTGAAACACCGTTAACCGATTCCGACGATAAGTGGGAACCACTGTTTTGTCTACTCAGCAGATTTTGCACTTACTTTTAAGGAACTGACTATACCTTTAGTTGCTTTTAGCCAAAGAATTCCCTGTGGATTTTGCCACTTTAATGGATAAGCAAAATATGTATAGAAATGCCCCCTTCATCCTGACCAGGGATGGGTGCTCAGAATCTCCCAGTTTATCAACACAAAAGATACACTAAAAATATGAAATTAGAATTAAGAACCCTGAGCCAAGTTGGAAGCTGAAACAGGTAGGAAAAGAGAGATTGGATAGGATTAATGAATATGTATTTACATCAGACAAGCAGATGGAAATGGCAGAGAAAACAGAAAAATCACCAACTGAATTGAGACCAGAGTGCAGTAGATTACTGCTTTCAAGATTTAAAGTGTAATATGAATATTTTAGTGCTAGGCACCAACAAATGAACAATAATTAAAAGATAAGAGATAAGTTAACTGCAGCTTGTGTTCTTCTACTTGGCTGAATCCCTAGTTAGAGTTGTTGCTGCTTTTATGAGCCTCTTTTTAGATGTTTCTACCTCGTTTCCTCCCTTCATCTACTCTTGAATGCAGTCTTTTGATCCTCACCAAGGCCTTCCTGGTCAGGATAACTGATTTTAATGAACCACCTCCAATTGTTTCTATCTTAATGGGTTATTTTATTATTTGTTTTGGCAGATGTTGTGGATGGATATCGGTGCACTGATTGGTAGTAACAAACGAAGGACCCATAACAGAGACTGGGGTGCCTTGAACTTTGCATCCTTACAAGATGATACTAAGAATGATGGAGGTACACTTTGTCATGGAAAGACAGCATTCACAATTAGAAAAACATTTGCCATCTTGGCACCAATCTACGTCCATTATATATCTTATGGGGCTAGAAGAATGTGCAACATTAAAAACTCCACAGTTTAGTTACAAACTCTGGCCATTCCTATGTAAAAAAAAAAAAAAATTAAGAAAAGAGCAAATGACATTACATGAGGCTCAGCAAAATATGGGACCAAATGCAAAACTTGACCAACATAAGTTGATATCACAGTATGGTTAACCTGGTTGAGATAAATTGATAAAATTTTCTAAAAATTACACATTTTTTAATCAATTTGTATTTTTCATAACTAACAAACCTGAGGTCTTAACATTAGGATAATTCTTCTTGTGCCAGCTGGAAAACTGGTAAAATTAATACAAAATTGTGTACGCAAAGAACTACGTATTTGCATCCGTGCTTGATCATGGGCTATGTGGGAGCTCCCAAAATGCCTTCGGCATCTCTTGATCCCAGTTTACCTGACAGAGGGTATGGTTAGAGGTGGGCCCATTATAAGTTAAGACCTCAGGTTTGTTAGTTATGAAAAATATATATTGATTGAAAAAATTGTCACTTGTTCATATGCGAAACAAACCTTCGGTCTTTAACATTAGGAAAGATTTACTCATTGGTGGGAAGTAAGTATTATTAAATGACTAGGAGTTTGCCACATTTAGTCAATTTCTGAATAAAAGGAATTCTAAAACAACTGACCTCAACCATAGAACCTATGTTATATGAGTATCTCTAGGTTCATATTTCTGGGTGTTTCCTACGTCATAGTTCATTGCATTTGTGGAAGATGGGGAGCTACCTGTTCCAATAACAAACCCACATATCCTCTCATGTAAGTTTATCATCATCTCTTTCTCTCTCCTTGCTACAGAGAGAGATGTGTTGGTACTGAAAGGTACCTTACATTATTGATCACTCTAAGAGCATGGCTATCTTACTCACCTGTAACTCCTCCATTCCAGCTTATGATGGTAGTCTTCTTCTTTCAGCCCGTAGGTAAAGAGGTAGATAGAAAACATAGAAAAGAAGAGACCAGTCATCTCATTCAATCTACTTTCATACCTTCATTTTAATCTAGATACAAACTGAACTGCCAGGGGTACTGGATGAGCTACACAACTTGTTGAGCAACCACCACCAGACCCAAGGAAAAAGTATCCAAGGACCTATAGGCAATGTCTTTCAAGTAAAAGGAAGTGAAAATGGTTTGTTGTAGCCACACAACGCTTTCAAAATTCTCTGAGCAGACATATTCTTCTTGAATGCCAAAGAAGAGCTCAAACCTCTGATTTCATGCGCTCCAGCTCTCACAACACTATCTGACACTTCTGTTTCTGTCAAATATGCACTCCTGATCGTTCCCCTTAACCAAAATGATATTGTTTTCTTGGACACTTCTTTCTTGACCAGCCAGTGCTAACAAAAAGTTTTCGACACATAGGTCTCAGATGTCAAGTTCTTCTTAAAATAAGCCCACAGTACTCTGACAGGATATGATAGCAATTCTTCAGGGTCATCATCCACAAAGTCTCCGAAAGAGCATATAGAAAAGGAGACAAATCTGTCATCTACAACTAATGGACTCTGCATCTTAGCCACAAATTCTGGTATAAATTTGAAAACTAATGACTTCCAACCTCTGTTATTACATTCCCTTTCCCGGAATATATCTGGTCCTAACGTCTATTAAGTTTTCCACAGGCCACTGATGCAGTTGAACTGTCATGAGATATAGTTGCTGAGATACCAGCACCAAATATTTGACATTTCCTAAATAAATTTAAGCTTCATATTATTATCATTGTAGGCACCCGTCCCCGCTTATCGGCAGTCTCGGTTAATGGTGACCGGTTTTATGGCTCTTGTCTAGCGCCATAAAATCAGTGATTTATGATACCATAACAGGCCAGTTTCGGTTATTGGTGCCATAAGGTGGTGATAATAGAGTTACGGCATCATAAGATACCTAACAGAGGTGCCATTAACTGAAACTAAGCCCCATAAGCACCATAAACTGCCGCGTTTCAGTTAATGGTGGTTTTCGCTGATCAGCACCCTGCCATGAACGGAACCCCCAACAATAAAAGGGGACATCCTGTATTATCACTATTACTATTGTCATTATTACTATTACATATTATTACTATCCATTAAATGAAACCTATTCATATGGAAGAAGCTCTCAGGGGCCACTGACTTGAAATTCAAGCTTCCAAAGAATATGGTGTTCATTAGGAAGAAGGAGATTCATACTAAGGCAGTAATGCATTGCATCTTCGCTTGAACTTCTGAAGTTCCAATTGCACGACATCCTCTGGGACAATGTCCCACAGTCCAACAGTGTGAGGAACACAGGACCTCTATGACTGAGAAGTATGACAGCAAAGCACTTTAATGCATATTGCTGCTGTTGATCAGCAAATGGTTGCTCTCAGCAGATAAAGGAGATCATGGATCAATTGTGAATGTGAAAGATTTCTGTTGAAATAAAACTTATGAAAAAGTGACAAACAAGAGAACCATCCCTCGATGGTCCAAGTCATAAATGCTACTACATACTATCCCTTAAACACCGAAGCGGTAAAATAAAAATTGTCTCCCGTGTGCCGGAGGTGTTTCGGAGTGAGCGCGGAAGCGGAAAAAATATTTTTTTCAAAAAATCACAGCGCGCTTAGTTTTCAAGATTAAGAGTTCATTTTTGGCTCCTTTTTTTGTCATTGGCTGAAGTTTAGTATGCAACCATCAGAAATTATAAAAATTATCATTATCATATATAAAATAATGCGATATATGATAGCGCGAAAACAAAATTTTATATGTAAATGTATTCAAATCACGCTGTGCCCAAAACGGTTAAAGGTAACAAGTTACTTTTTTTTCTTTGTAATGTACACTAAATTGCAATCATTTTGGTACATAACACATTGTAAAAAAATCAAAGCAACACAGAGAAAATATATCACAAAATAATGCATGAATTCGTAACACGCGGACGTAAACAAATATTTTTTTTTCAAAAATTCACCATAAATCTAAATATGTTCCTAGAGACTTCCAATTTCTTTCAAAATAAATGATTGAATATTACTATACTGTAAGAGTATTAGCTTAAAATTGCAGTTTCGACCATATCTGACGAGTTAAAGTTGACCGAATGTCAAATTTTTTTTATATATTTTTTTTATATGCAATTATTTCAAAAATTAGAAAAGCTACAAACCTTCAAAATTTTTCGTTTTATTCTACATGAAATGCGCACATTTTCATATATAAAACTCTATGAAATGCCTAATATGAAATGGAGCAAATATTCCGAGAATGGGACGTACGCATTTCAGAGATTTGTGGCGGAGAATCCGCGCGCGGAGGGAAGGAAAGTTTTATTTTTAAATTCACCATAAATCTAAATATTGTGCTAGAGACTTTGAATTTGTTTCAAGATGAAGATAAATGACTGAATATTACTAGACTGTAAGAGTTTTAGCTTACAATTGCATTTTTTCGACCATTTCGGTAGAGTCAAAGTTGACCGAACGTGGTTTTTTTTTCTATTTATCATGATTTATATGCAAATATTTCGAAAATGAGGAAAGCTACAACCTTCAATTATTTTTGTTGTATTCTACATGAAATTGTGCACATTTTTATATATAAAAACTTTATGTAACGGCTAATTTTAAAATGGTGCAAACATTACCACAATCGCACGTATGATTTTTTCGGAGAGTTACCGCTCGCGGACATAAAGAAAATGTAATTTTTTTTCATAAATTCACCATAAATCAAAATATTGTGCTAGAGACTTCCAATTTGTTGCAAAATTAAGGTAAATGCTTGAATATTACTAGAATATAAGCGTTTTAGCTTACAATTGCGTTTTTCGACCATTTCGGTAGTCAAAGTTGACCGAAGGTTGAAAATTTGTCACTTATCATTTTTTATATGAAAATATTTCAAAATTGATAAAAGCTACAACCATGGGTTGTTTTTAGTTGTATTGTGCATGAAATTGCGCACATTTCCATATATAAAACTTTATGTAACGGCTAATTTTAAAATTGGTGCAAACATTACCACAATCGCATGTATGATTTTTTCGGAAGAGTTACCGCGCGGACGTAAGGAAAAGTTTTTTCATAAATTCACCATAAATCGAAATATTGTGCTAAAAGACTTCCAATTAGTTGCAAAATGAAGGTAAATGATTGAATATTACTAAAATATAAGAGTTTTAGCTTACAATGCGTTTTTTGACCATTTCGGTAGAGTCAAAGTTGACCAAAGGTTGAAATTTTTGGCACTTATCGTTATTTATATGAAAATATCTCAAAACTGATAAAAGCTACAATCATGAGCATTTTTTGTTGTATTCTACATAAAAAATGCACACATTTTCATATATAATACTTCATGTAACGACTAATTTAAAATGGTACAAAAATTATGTCAAAGTGACAAAATAATTTCCGAGATGTGTCACAGATACTTTCTTTCTGGGTCGACCTGTGTTCGCCGTGAAAAGGTCCTTCTTAATACTTTTCTGATATAAATAATTTCCAAATATACCAGAGAAAGTTAAACCATTGGTATGCAGAGGTTACTACCCTCGCGCGAGCACCTCAAGGGCGTCGTGTATAAAGAAAGGGCGTGTGAAAGCCACTAAACACAGGTCATCTTCCAATTAGATTACTCCTTCGTCAACATATGAACACGGGATGTGCCGATACAGCGGTCTCAACCACACCGCTCCGACTCACCCAGTCCCCGCCCGATGCGAGCGCCATCTTACATCCTTCTTTTGGACTCAGTGAGCGTTGTAATTGTGCGAATTGTGTCTGTATTTTCCTACGATTTCTGGATTTATTTCATCATGGCTGAAGCTCTACCTTCACCTGGACCAATGTTAAGTACCATAAATTCTGTTTTCTTGTAAAAAACAGCTTATGAATCGGTATTTACACGTAATTTTGGGGTTTTATAGCATGGTACCGGCCATGCGCTTACAACCGATCGTAAACAAAGCATGTTGGTTTCGGTATGCCCCTACGTGTATTTTAAGATAGCTTTTAGCTTTCCTTTTTAATGCCACATTCGATAGTTCGTCTCACAGAGTTTTTACTGTGCAGATTATAATTCAGTTTAAGACAGAGTTGTACGTATTTGCACAGTTTATAATATTGGACCTCACGAGTCCCGTTATGATTATAAATAAAGTAGTCTTGTTTAAGCGAGGAAGAGGGCTCCTTTGGACAGTCAGAAGTAGTGCATATTTATTAGCATCTTACATGTCCAAACAGTATTTAAAACGTTGAGAAAATTCTTTACTGTTTTAGTCTATAAGGTGAAATACCGCGTCAGACCATCAGGCCGCGGTTACGGTTGGCCTTTTGTGGTGTTTTACGCTAGTCCTCTCTTCCTCGCTTACTCATGTCTTTATTTATGAATATCAGTTTATGTAGTTTTATGGTTTATCATAAGGAACTTGTCGTTCATATACGAAGTGTATTAACTACTGTCTAGTACTGGAAGAGGCTGGAGACATCCCCCTCTTTTCAGTTACCTTGTAGTAGCCCGCTCGAACAATATTACTAGCAAGGTTGGATTATTTCCCCTTTTGTTAGTCTGAGTTAAGTACTATCTTAAACAGTTCTAAGTACATAGGTTACAAGGAATTGGGGAAAGATGTCCCCCTTCCGTGTGCAAAAGAGGCTGGATTAATCCCCCTCTTTCGTGACCTGATTGTACTTTAAGCTTGGCTACGTATTAAGGTTATTAGGCTTTAGTTTAATCTAGATAAACTATTATATTTTATGTTTTCATTCAAGGTTTTCCATACATGAGGTAGTACCATTCTTGAACATAGTTAGCCTAGGCCTCTGTTCTTGGTCCAGACCGATAACATTGTATCATAGAGTACCACCAAGTGTTAATGCCAATTATAAACGTAGTCTTGGGAACCACTTGCTATAGTGTTCCCGCCTTTACCGTTTAGAATTAACTTTAATCGGTAATTCTGGTTTTGGTGGTGCTATACGCTATAAGTTATCGCGAATGGTCCATTAACATCATGGTTAAGATCAACCACTATCGGCCGCCATTTGCGTTTCTTTCGGTATTCCGCCCAGCATGTTCTATTTAGTCCCCCTCCCTCTTTTTCTCCCCCCGCCATGGCTTGGGGAAGATATGGAAAAGGTGGAGTGGTAGATAATTCAATAAGAATTACCTTACGGAACTCCGTTCGCCGGAGATCCACCGACGGGACTCCGTTTCTTATTAAAGGTTACCATTAGAAATGTTAGTTGATTTTATCATGTGTATGAATGTTTTTGGCACATAATCTCCGGCATTGCCTAGGCCGATTGGGAACACCTTCCCCTGTTAGGCTTTCCGTTTTCTCGATATGGTACACATCCTCAGCCTCCGGTAATATGGCTCCGGTAATGTACTTCACCGGAGATTAGCAAGATTAAATATTATTCTCTAAAAAGAAATATGGATTTACCTTGTTGATACGGTAGTCATTTTCTCCGGAGATCACCGGACATCCGGGATATACGGAATAAAATTGTGAATATTTCGGTTTAACATACGTTACACTCTCCGTTTAATAGTGTTAGCTACAACGAGACTTTACATGCATGCTAAGTTAAGAATACTTGCATGCTCTATTTCTAAGTTAGTTCATTAAGGAGAGTGAGTACTTATTTAAAATATATATTACAGAAAGTCCGTTGCACCTTCCAAGGATGTCCTGGGAATTTCAGTGATCCGGTGGGACATGACTGCTGTCGGTCCCACGCTCATTGCTCGATCTCTTTCATTGCTGAAGAAGGCCAGACCCCGTACATGATCTGGTTCCCGGAGTCTTGCGCATGGTGTTTTGAGTTGACCTCAATCTTGTTAAACGATGAGGTAAGATCGAGTAACAAAATGGGTATACAATTCGTGATTGTTTGATTAATAGAGACATAATTATAGTTTAATTGTTAGTCAATACGACCCGTTTATTCCTATCCCCTCTTACAGGCGGATGAGGAGAGTTTGAAGGCGGCCAAGGCAAGTCTTCGACAGTGGGTGTCTGGATTCGGCCGGCCCGTAATGCTCCACAAGGTTGCCCTTATGTGTTGGATAGCACTTTAGCTACCCGTCTGTTCCCCGGTTCTCCGTCGGCTGGAGTGAAGAGTGAAGTAGCTGCTCCGATTATAGAAGCCATTCGAGCGGCTATGGCTCCAAACCAGGACGACCAACAACCGTGACGGGAGATGTTGGCTGCTCTAGACATCCATCTAGAACCGATGGATGAGCAGGTAAGTGGCGTAGAGGTTCCGGCAGGATCCTTCATTTCTCCTACCCCCTCTTCTTCTTCCTCTTCTTTTCTAGGTTTCGATAAATCTGTGCCTTCACCTTGGGAAGGTTCTAGGTCAGTCCGACCCAAGGTGAAGCCTTTGAAGCATCAAAGCCTTCATCGAAGGCGTCTAAGTCAACTCCGTTGGCGAAATCAGCGTCGTCTCCGGCCCCTAGGCCATCGACGTCGTATGATTCTTCGCCAGCTGCCAAGGCACCTCCTCCTTCTAAAGGACAGAGGGGTAAGTCCGCTAAACCCAAGACGACGGAGCTTGACTTACAATCTGACCTCCTCGTGGACAAACTTTTGTCAAGGTTTAGAGAGGTAGTGGATGAGAGGCTGGATGAGAGAATTCCTCCTACTCCGGCTCCCACTCCAGCCACGCAGTCGGTGACTGACATAGTGGCGGAGCAGCTAAAGCCGATCAGAGATCTGATCGCAGGCATACTCCAATCCGGAACTCAAGCTGCTCCATCGACAGTTCCGGATGCATCAAAATTACCGCCGTTCGATAAGAACAACCCTTGGCGGTTTGCACTCCACGCTCCATACTTGGATGGCACACTAACCCTTGAGGGTCTGGGTACTCGACCATTGTCAGATTTCGAGTTCTACCCAGAAGGACTTCAGGTTTCCTTTCAATGGGTTTGTCAGGACTGACGGAGAATGCATAGTCAGAATGGATAAAGTTCTAAGGAAACAGTTATTTTCCCGAAGGAACAAGCCCAAGCTGTCTGGGCTCGCATTATGACTGATTGGGGTTGTACAAATACAAAATTAACCCCTCACAAAGGATCGTATACGATCTTTACATCTCCACAGGACATCGCTTCTCCGTTCATTGATAAGACCACAGAGCTTACAATTCAGGCTGAGAATGATGATCTGCCAATGCCGACTCTCAAAGAGACGGATGCTACCTCCCTCCTCATGCCAGCCACTAGAGAATTCTGGCAGGACGTTCCGTCGACTTTCACAGTCGGAAAACTAGACGCAGACTGTGCGTCTTCTTTGTTTTCAGAAAGACTCCCGAAACTGCCGGATAACTTACTTAAGGCAGAGTTTGAGGCAAGATCAAGGTTGGCTAGGTCCATCAACGCAGTGACATCACTGGAGTTGGTGGCCTCCATATATAAAGAAAACAGCTTTTCAAGGTCTTAGCTAAGAGCCTCTTACAAACTTATCAGCTGGACCTTCATGAATTCATTGCAGCCAGGAAAAAGCTGCAGGAAACATGTGTTAGCTGAGGCGACTATTAGGCACGAGCCTAATAGACTGATCAAGCTTCTTCTTCTGGGGAAAGAATCTCTTTCCTCAAGAAGAAGTAGACAAGGTGCTACAGGAGGCGGCCAGGACGAACCAAAACCTTCGAGTTCGTTGGGGTCTCTCTTCCAAACGGAAGTTCGACCCTACAGCAAAGCACCAGAACCCAAAGAAGAAACAAAGGTATTTTACTACTTACAAGGGGTTCCGAAGTCAGCAACGACAACAAACAAATCCTCCAACCCAAGTGTCGAAACCTTCGACATCAAAAACCACTCAACCACAACAATTTATGATTGTACCCGCACCTCAGGGCGGACAGTCACCAGCCACTGCAACATGGATGTCTTCTCCGGCATTTAACCCGGCCTACGAAGCCACCGGAGCCTTTCGAGGATACCCTAGACAATCCGGTGGTAATAGAGCTAGAGGACAGTTCCGCCAACGTGGCGGACCTAGAACCAGAGGCGCAAGGGGTGGTAGAGGATACAAGCCGACCCATAATCAATGAGAAGGACCGGGTAGGAGGGAGACTGTACCGGTTCCAGAGATCAATGGACCTTCAGCCCTTGGGCACACAGTATTGTTTCCAAGGGTCTGGGTTGGAAGTGGAAGAAGGGGTCCCCACCTCCTCCGTGAATTTCTTTCAGACACCTACACCAGATCTGAAAGAATACACCAAAGATCTCCTACAGAAAAAAGCTATAAAGAGAGTAAAAAGCCTAAAATTCCAGGGACGTCTGTTCACTGTTCCAAAGAAGAATTCGAACAAAAGAAGAGTAGTCCTGGACTTGTCCAAACTGAATTCTTACATTCTCTGCGACAAGTTCCGTATGCTGACTGTCTCACAGGTACGGACCTTACTTCCCCGTGGGGCCGTCACCACCTCTATAGATCTTACAGACGCTTATATCATGTCCGATGGCAAGAAATTTCTCTCCCTACCTAGGCTTCCGCTTAGGCAGAAAATCCTATGGCATTCAAGGTGATGCCGTTCGGCCTCAACATTGCTCCCAGGATATTTACGAAACTAGGAGAGACAGTATTGCAACAAACTCAGGAACCAAGGAATATGCTAGTAGCCTACCTAGACGATTGGCTCATTTGGGCGAAAACAGTAGAAGATTGCCACAAAGCAACAAACAAAGTAATTCAGTTCTTGCAAAGTCTAGGATTTCAGTTGAACTTCGAAAAATCCCGGCTACAACCAGCAAGTCAGTTCGATTGGCTGGGTATTCATTGGGACTTGAAAGAGCACAAGCTATCTCTTCCACCCAAGAAAGCCAAAGAGATAGCATTAGCAACGAAACAATTGATCAAGAACAAAATGATAACAAGACGAGCTTTAGAAAGAATTCTCGGCTTACTCCAATTTGCCTCAGTAACAGACGTCCTACTGAAAGCCAAACTCAAAGACATCAATCGAGTTTGGAAAAAGAGAGCAAAGATACATTTAAGAGACAAAGTATCTACAATTCCCTCCGTTTTAATAAAGAGACTACTCCCATGGACACAGTCCAAGAAACTGACCAAATCAGTTCCATTTACTATACCCCCCTTCTCAAGTGACGATTCATACAGACGCGTCACTCAGTGGTTGGGGGGGTTACTACCAACACCAAATGTTCAGGGGAATCTGGTCACTCAATATGAAACAGTTTCACATAAATGTGTTGGAAGCAATGGCAGTGTTTCTAACCTTGAAACAATTGCATCACCACAAGACAAGTCATGTGAGGATAGTCTCAGACAATTCAGTGGTAGTCCACTGCATAAACAGAGGAGGTTCCAAATCACCCAATCTGAATCATGTTCTAGTAGCAATATTTTCCTTGGCAGCAAAAAGAAACTGGTTCCTGTCAGCAACACATCTGGCAGGAGTAAAAAATGTTATAGCGGACGCTTTATCCAGAACCAAGCCTTTAGAATCGGAGTGGTCCCTAGACATGAATTCATTTCGGTGGATAACCAGACTAGTTCCAGATCTCCAGGTAGACTTGTTTGCGACATGCACCAACCACAAACTTCCTTGCTACGTAGCCCCCAACCTGGACCCTCAGGCCTATGCCATGGACGCATAAACCTTAGATTGGAACCACTGGCAGAAGATTTATCTGTTCCCTCCAGTGAATCTTCTGATGAAGGTGGTTGCTACACAAACTACGTTTCTTCAAAGGATCAGTGGCCCTAGTAACACCCAACTGGCCCAAAAGCAATTGGTTTTCCGCTCCTACTAGAGCTGAAGCTCCATCCCAGACGGATCCCACATCCAAAGTTGACACAAATAGTTCAAACTCAGACTGTGTCAGCTTCCTCAAGAGTAGTTCAAACCCTAACTTTGTGGACTTCATGAAATTTGCTGCTCATAAAGATGCAAATATCGATCCGGAGAACGTCTTATTCATAGAATCTGACAAAAGGGATTCAACGCTTAGGCAATATGATTCGGCTGTTAAGAAGTTAGCGGAGTTTATAAAGAATTTAGATATTCTTCAAATGACCCCAAATTTGGCCATTTCATTTTTTAAAACCTTGTTTGATAAAGGCCTAGCCGCTAGTACTATTACTACGATTAAGTCGGCTCTGAAAAAGATTTTTCAAGTTGGATTTAATATTAATTTAGCAGATTCTTATTTTTCATCCATTCCCAAAGCTTGTGCTCGACTTAGACCTACAATTCGTCCTCAAAAGGTCACGTGGTTTTAAACGATGTTTTAAAACTAGCCTCGGATATCAACAACGAATCTTGCTCTTACATTTCTCTACTGAGAAAAACTTTGTTTCTTACAGCCATGGCCTCAGGTGCCAGAATATCAGAATTAGCAGCTCTCTCACGTAATCCTGAGAACTTAGATTTCCTCCCATCAGGAGAAGTACTGCTTTCTCCGGATAGGAGTTTTCTAGCTAAAAATGAAGATCCTCAAAATAGATGGTCTCCTTGGAAAATTATTCCTCTACCTCAGGATACATCCCTATGTCCTGTGGTAACTCTTAAAGCCTTTTTAGCTATCCTCCTCATGTTCCTCTGGTCATTTATTTGCCAGAGAACAGGGGTACTATCTCAATTCAAGGTATTAGACAGCAAATACTCTACTTCATAAAGCAAGCTAATCCAGAATCTTTTCCACATGCTCATGATATTCGGGCTATAGCTACCTCAATTAATTATTTTCAAAATATGAATTTTGATGACCTTAAGAAGTATACGGGTTGGAAATCTCCTCGGGTCTTTAAAACGCCACTATCTAAGAAATATTCAAGCCTTAAAATTTTCCACTATAGCAGCGGGGAGTTTAATCTCTTCTGACTAACTTTCCTTACTTCAATTTCGTCCCATTCCTTATACTGTCACTTTCTACCTGTCCACTCCTCTATCTCGCCACGATGCTCTCACCTCGGTAGATCAGATTCAGCCACCCAAGTATCATGCTTCTCCTTAGAATATCGTTCATTCTTAGATTCGGCTTAATCATACCTGTATATATTGCATTATTAAATGTATATGACTCTTTTACAATTTTGTTTTATGTATACATATTTAGTAATTAAGTTATCAATATAAGTTATATTCTTAAGTTTAGAAATTAAGATTGATGTATACATATTTCGGGATTAAGCTATAATATAAGTTATATTCTTAACTTTAGATATTAAGTTTATATTCTACTATTAATTACTTAATGAAGATTGATCTATTAATGATGTTTTCGTTATCCTTTTTATTAATTTCAATTCATGAGCTTGGAAGGCATTCTCTGGTATTTTTTCACCGGCGAACACAGGTCGACCCAGAAAAGGGATTTTGACGGAGGAAAAATCTATTTCTGGGGAGAGACCTGTGTCGCCCGGTGAAACCCTTTACCCTGTTTCCCATCCCATTCCTTTCCAAGCCATTACTGAAATCTATGGACAGAAGGATGTAAGATGGCGCTCGCATCGGGCTGGGGACTGGGTGAGTCGGAGCGGTGTGGTTGAGACCGCTGTATCGGCACATCCCGTGTTTCATATGTTGACGAAGGAGTAATCTAATTGGAAGATGACCTGTGTTTAGTGGCTTTCACACGCCCTTCCTTTCCTTTATACACGCGCCCTTGAGGTGCTCGCGCAAGGGTAGTAACCTCTGCATACCAATGGTTAACTTTCTCTGGTATATTTGGAAATTATTTATATCAGAAAAGTATTAAGAAGGACCTTTTCACCGGGCGACACAGGTCTCTCCCCAGAAATAGATTTTTCCTCCGTCAAAATCCCTTTTTTAGTGCGGCAAGAAAGAAATTCGCGCTTGCGCGCCTGCGTAACGATTGTAAACAAAACAACACCTTGATCCGTGAAAACTCCCAGCATCCCCCAAGGGCGTGTGATTCAAGAGTTTTCTGCTGGTAGGCCTAAAAAGTATTTTTCTGCAAATTTTTAAAAAAACTTTTGTATGTCGACGTAAAATACGTCCAGTCGGCACCCGAGAGACAAAAAATGTTGACGTAAAATACGTCCAGTCGGCGTATAAGGGCTAGGAAACAGCAAACCTACTACCACAAACCACTCTATCTATAACGAGAAAATATCTGACAGAAGCAGACAACCACACTGGAGAACAGTATATTCTAGTAAAGGAAGCACAAATGACCTACAACAGGTTGCACTGATTTTATCACTGTCATAAATATATGAGGCCTTACAAACAATACCTAACTTCTGTATGGCATTTGCTGAAACTTTCATTACATTTTTCTTAAAAGTTCAATGAGAGTCAAAAGTTACATAAGAAGTTTCATGAAATGAACAATTTGCTTAAGTTTCCAGCATCAAACCAACCTTACCTGCAATACCATCTGCAATATCTTGTGATCTGGAGGATCCTGATTGATGGCTGCTGCTAATTCTTTGGTCTTCTTTTGGATATCTTCAATAGCCACTTCAATTGGAGTCAGCACCCACTGTTAAAGGAAAAATGTGTGTAACTAATTGAAGCAATACACGATTCCATTTCATCCTACAAAATATTACTATCGTGTGACTCTTTACCAAAAAAAAAACCTGTTAGAATATGTGTATTTCCTTTACATCATCATATTTTCCTGAATATGTAAGCTATACCAATAAGACAACTAACACAAAATACAATGAATACATACATGAAAGTAACAAAAAATTACATAACGGATAAGACAGTTTAATATTCAATATTTAATTAATATCCCACATGTGGAATAGCTCCAAAATCATTTCACTGCATTTTGATACAGATGTTTAACTGCATGCATCATCAAAATAATTTTATATTTCGAAGATTCACGTACAATACTTTCAGTTATGGCTGATCTGATTTAAGTGGGGAGATGGGGAAAAATAAACTCTCCAGACATGAGGACCCCTCACCATTATCTGACACCAGTAAGAGGCTTTAGCCTAAAGTGTATCTATCTTATACCCTGGAGATAGTACCATAGGTTCTTACACTACATACACTCAGCCCAAATTCAACCTTCAATTAAATACAGATCCTTGCGGTAAGTTTTATTTCTAATTGTGATGCCTGACAAACACTTTATTCCAAGACTGTTGCTGACTACAGATGTGTACCAGACAGGAACATGGGAGGAGGGTACTATAAGTACGTATAAGATGGTTAATAATTATCAAACATATTGTATTAAATTTCATAATGCATTATTCAATTTACAAACACTTAACTCTTTTTGACAAATAATAATAAATACTTAAGAAGGAAGAAACTTCTAATGTCTGAATCACTTTTATCAAACTGGGATCACCAAATATATCCTTTACTTGCTTGTGATACATGTTCAGTTTGTGAACAACTTTTATTGAAACAATATTTTGCTCAAACTTTACTGCTTGTACCTCATTATGAACATGAACACGCAAAGTTTGGGCTTACTATTGACGAGTTTAGTCAATAGACACAAGGTATATCTGGAAATGATGATGAAGTCAGCTGACATATGGCTATTAAAAATACCAAATTTGTAACTAATTTGTATTTTTCATAACTAACAAACCTGAGGTCTTAACATTAGGATTTACTAGAGCCAAGCTGGAAACCGGTAGAATTAAAATTACACTTGTGAGATCCAGGGACTATTGGCATCTATACCATGTCAGGGGGCATGTATACCCAGAATGCCCATGGCGACCTGTGACCCACCAGTTATATTTCTAACCCACTTTAGACTGCTAGGGGAGGGGTGGTTCGAGGTGGGCCTTTACCTGTTAAGACCTCAGGTTTGTTAGTTATGAAAAATACAAATTAGTCACAAATTTGGTATTTGTTCATATACGGAACAAACCTTCGGTCTTAACATTAGGATAGACTTACTTATTGGAGGGAGGTAAGTCTCTACAACTGACTGGGAGTTTGCCACCTTATCCATTTCCGAATATATTAGGGAAATTCTAAGAGAATGGACAATGAACCTAGAACCAAAGATATAAGCGAATCTATTGGTTTCCCTCACTGGGTGTTGATACCATTCTATGGTTTACTCTTGTCCCTTGTAACTGGATCCACCCTCACCCCTCTCTTCCCTATTATCTAGAGGGGTGTGTTGCTACTGAAAAGTATCATAACCTAAGATAGCTTCACAGTACGGCTGACCACCTCACCTGCATCTAGTCCGTTCCAGCATATGAAGGTACCCTCCTTCATATTGCCCGTAGTTAAAGGAGTAGGAAGAAAGTAGTAAAGAAAAAAGACCAGTAGTAATCCCATTCATTCTACTTTCATACCTTCATCGTAGACTAGACGCAAACTGACCCGCTAGGGGTACTGGATGAGCTATATCACTTGTTGGGCCGCCACCACTGGACCCAAGGAAAAAGTGTCCAAGGATCTATGGGCAACGTCTTTCAAATAAAATGAGGTGAAAGTTGTTTGGCATTTCCACACACCAGCTTTCAGAATTCTCTCCACAGACATGTTCTTCTTAAATGCCAAAGAAGCACTCAAGCCCCTGATGTCATGAGCTCTAGCTCCCACCTGGCTATCTGACCCCCTGTCTTCTGTCATATAAGCATTTCTGATCGTCTCCCTTAGCCAAAACGATATTGTATTCCTGGACACTTCCTTCTTGTTCCATCCTGTACTTACGAACAACCTCCGGCACCCAGGCCTGAGGTGCCTTGTTCTTCTTAAGTACTCCCTTAGTGCCCTGACGGGGCACAGAAGCATCTCACCTTTGTCATTGTCCACAAAGTCTGCAAGGAAGGTATGGCAAAGGAGTCGAATCTGCCGTCCACTATTGTTGGGTTTTGGGTCTTGGCCACAAATTCTGGAACAAACTCAAATACCATTGACCTCCAACCTCTCGAGTGCTTTATGAGATATGACAGGCCATGTAGCTCCCCCACCCTTTTGGTTGAAGCCAGGGCCAATAAGAAGACTGTCTTCAGGGTCAGGCTCCTATCCGTGGACTGCCTTAGTGGTTCGTAGGGGGGTTTTGTCAGACTACTCAGTACCATGGTCAGATCCCAATCTGGGGCTTTTAGTTCCTTTGGTGGACATGACTGTTCAAAGCTCCTCATCAGCATGGCCAACTCCCATGAAGACGAAATGTCCACCCCTTTCATTCTTAAGACTAAGGCTAGAAGCCAGCCCTGTACCCCTTCACTGCAGATACAGACATATGCTTTTCTGTTCTGAGATATATCAGAAAGTCTGCTAACTGCTGAATAGTGGTACCGAGTGGAGACAAGTTCCCTCTACGACACCAATCACAGTATGCTGACCACTTTCCTTGGTATACTGTCGCAGATGATTTTCTGATATTTTCTGCCACCTGAGTTGGCTGCTTTCTGCGAAAACCCTCTCGCTCGGAGGAGATACTTGACAGTAACTCTCTCAGCACATCTATTAGGAGTTCCAGTAGGTCTGGAAACCACTCTGCCTTCGGCCATAACGGAGCTACCAGGGTCATCTTGAGGTTCTGAGACCGCATTACCCTGTTCAGAACCTGACGGATCAGACAAAATGGAGGAAATGCGTACACGTCAGATTGTCCCAAGGGTGTTGTAGCGCATCTTCTGCTACTGCCTCGCGTCTGGGACTCCCGAACAATACACTTCCAACTTTTTGTTGTACCTGGTTGCGAATAGGTCTATGATCGGTCCTTCCCACAACATGAGCATCCTGTCCACTACCTGTTGGTGCAAGGACCACTTCGTTCCCAGAATCTGATCCCTGCGGCTCAACTTGTCGGCCACTATGTTTCTTTTTCCCGGAATATACCTGGCCCTGATGCCTACCAGGTTCTCTACAGCCCACTGATGAAGTTGAACTGTCATCACATGTAACTTCTGAGAAACTAGGCCTCCTTGTTTGTTTATATAAGCTACTACTGTGGTGTTGTCTGACATCAATACTACTGAGTGTCCCTTTACTCTCTCCCTGAATTCCTGTAGAGCTAGAAATGCTGCTTTTAGCTCCAGCACGTTTATATGGAGTTCTCTGTCCTTGCAACTCCATTTTGCTGACACCATCAACTCCTCCATATGGGCTCCCCAGCCTTCTAGTGATGCATCCGAGAACAGCAAGAGGTCTGGAGAGGATTGTTGAAGGGGGACACCCACTGTCAGATTGTCGTCGTTCACCCACCACAGCAAGTCTTTCCTCACTTCTGCCGACAAGGCAATTTGCTCGTACGGGTGATCTACTATTGGTGACCAAAACTCCTTCATCCTCCATTGTAGGGACAGAAGGTGTAGCCTTCCTTGTGGTACTAGCTTCTCCAGGAGGTTAGGATTCCAGTACCACCTGCCACTGCCTTGCTGGCTGTGTTTTTGTTTTCCCAGAAAGGCATTCACCATTTTTCTTGTTTGCATTTCTCTATTCTTTGGTCTGTCGGGAATACTTTGGCTTCTGTTGTGTCTATAACCATTCCCAGATACTCCAAACGTTGACTTGGATCCAACTGCGAATTTTCCTGATTTATCACAGTACCTAGGCTGTGACAAAGAAAGCTGCAGGAGGGTCGCCCTGTCCTGAGTAATTTCTCTCTGGACTTCGCTATCACCAGCCAATCGTCCAGATATCTTATTAGCCTGATCCTGTGAGCATGCGCCCACGTCGACACGAGAGTGAACATCTTGTAAAAACTTGAGAGACGTTGTCAATCCGAAGCACAGGACCTTGAATTCGAAAGCTTTCCCAGCAAGACTGAAGCGGAGAAATTTCCTTGAAGACTGATGGACTGGTATCTGAAAGTATGCGTCCTTCAGATCGACTGTCAGCATAAAGTCCCCAATCCTGACTGCTTGTAGAACCGTTTTTGGAGTTTCCATTTTGAAAACTGGTTTTCCTTATAAAACAGATTCAGAGTTGACAGGTCTATTACTGTCCTCCACTCCCCGTTGGCTTTGGGTACCAGGAAAATCCTGCTGTAGAAGCCTTTTGATGGACTGCATACTTGTTCCACAGCTCCTTTTTCCATCATCTTCTTCAGTTCGTCTTGCAGAATAATGGCCTTCTGAGATTCGTGAGCATAAGCGAAGGTGGGGTAATGGCTGATCTGTCAGGGGCAGGGTTACCTCGAACAGGATCAAATACCCGATCCTGAGAACATCACCACCCACTGCTCTGCCCCTAGTTCCTGCCACACCTTCCAGTGATTTGCCAGGCAACCCCCCACTGGTGTGGCCGAGTGATGAGAGGCGCCCATCCTATCTTCTTGAGCCTCTCCCTCTTCCCCTACTTCCCCTCCCTCTGTTGTTTCTATTGTGAAAGGGCCAATGAGTTAGCCTCTTTGGGGAAGAGGGTCTTCTGGCTCTATTAGGGATGTTATGTCTCACTGTCTTCTGAGATATTTGCTGTTGTCTCCCCTCCAAAAGGAGAGCTTGACTGTTAGACATTTTCCTAACTGCCTGCTGCACCAACCTATCGTTAGTGTCCATCCATCTTCTATCTATCACTCTTCCAGTATGACCTCTGGCAACGGCAGTTGCGACTCCAAGATATCCCCATTCCTCACCGCTAACAGGGAATCCAAATCCACAGTACGGCTTAGTCTAGCCAACGCTGCATCTCTCCTCATTAGCAGGATATTTGCCCACACATTGGCACTTAAGTTTGTCAGGTACGCAATCGCCTTGGAACCTGACTGTAGTAATCTAATGAACAATGATTCATCCACTACTTTTCTTGTCACGTCCGAGGATGCAATCTTCGCCACTGCTGTTGACCAAAGATCTAACCAAGAAGCAGTCTGAAAGACAGAAGAAGCTGTTGCTTCTAACGTAGCAGCCTCTTGGTATGTCATCGAAGGGCACTCCATTTTAACCTGATCCAAGGTTAATCCAGGCCTTAACCTTACAACATTAGGGTTCACTTGTCTAGACAGCAAAGGGACCTTCGGTGTCATAAAATATTTCCTTTGCTTCATCATTGGAGGGGGAATAAATTTAAATGATCTATTAGATCTTAAGGAATTATCCCTTCCTGCAATCTTTGTGTTTACGTGTTGTAAGACCGAATCCGCATGACTTGAACAAGGCAATTCATACGACACCTTGGTATCCCTTTTTAATCCAAATGCCATGTCAATTCCAGGAGGAAGCATACTGGCCGGTGTTTCTGTCTTCTCCGAAAGGTTATTGAATTGACGAATCAAATCAATCACCTCTGCATACGAGGCCAGAAACTCTTGGTTTTCTCCTTCCTCCGGCTCTAATGTATTGTTCTCCGTCACAAGGGATGTTGTCTCACCCCTATCCTCTGGCAAACGGCCCGGAATTCCACGGGCCGCGGTCTCTTTGATCTTTGCTGGCCGCCGTTGGCTCGATCCCGAATAGTCAGCAGGGGAACGAGAACGCCTCACTCTTTCTCTGCTCACGGATCTAGAGTGAGAATCTCGTCTAGATCTCCAAGATGAAGGCTCCCTTGAAACAGATATAACCTCGTCTCTATTAGTATTGGTATCGTTTTCGAGCGTCGGAGAACTCGGCCTCGACCTTTCATCCAGACGGACACTGCCTTCCACGGACGTATCCGCCGAGGTTGCCAACTCCCTATTCTTCGTACTTTTAATAGGAGCCTTATCATCCTTTGTACGTATTTTGAATGGCCTTACGGGCGAAACTGGGACCTGCATTCTATCCTCTGCTGCACCTTTCACCGCCAACGTCGATTTTAACAGCGGTATCGTAGTCTTTGTAATCCGAACTGGCAACTCCGCATCGGCCGCTCAGTCCGTCGCCTCTCTCGCTTGTTCGGATTCTTGCGAACGACTTCGTCTGCTAGCTTTGTGCTTACTAGCCACTGACTTCCCGACCTTCCTGCTGACTTGGATACGAAAGTCTTGGTCTGAAGATGAAGAAGAATTCACTCTTCTCCTCTTAGCCCGAGGATCAGTCGCGAACTCCTGAATCCTCCAACGCTTGACTGGCGCTCGCCGTGACGTTATCGGACTTAGCGATGACGCCGAACTAGAGGAAGAAGACGAAGAAGGCGAATCACACCTTTTCTTTTTGTCTCTCTTATCCATTCTCTTCTCTATATCCTGTAATTTCTGCATTACAGTTTGCATTGCCGAGTCAGAAGGCGTATTTGAGTCTGGGTGCGGCGAAATAGGCCGAGAAGCAGTCTGTGACGTCATCGCGCCTGCCATATCGGTTTGGTGTGATGTATGTTGTGACGTCACCCATCTCGTAGGGAGAGACTGCGCGGCTTCTGCTGGCAACCACACGTTTGCTGCCAAACTACCTCCCACGTTCTGCATCACTGTAAGCATCGAATTTGATGGCGTAGCCGCGGCATTATTCCCCATAAATTGCAAGCCAGGGGGATGAGGAACATTCAGCGCTGCTGGACCCTGCTGTAACCGTGACGCCATATAATGCGCAAGCAAACCATCCAAGGTTGGTACGCCTCGTAGGCCTAGCGCTGACCACGTACTGTCCAACCTATGCGCTTCGGGAGCCTGTGTCTGGAACAAAGATGGCGATGCTCCCCCTCTACCTGCTGGGAACAATGGAGCTTGCATATTATTCATAAAATTACCCAAGACCCCTCCTGACGTTTCCGATACTGAATCGCTAGGAGAAACCGAAGGGGTATGGGACAAATCAAAAGCAGGTGGAGAAACATATGGAGCAGCCTGGTTTATTGTCGATACAAAAGAAGCCGGTCATCCAAAGATGGCGTCACCACCTTCCTTTTGTATTGGCCTTTCTCATAGAACTTTTTCCACTGTTCCACCGACCAACCGCGACAAACAGAACATGGATTAGTAATCGTACATACGTTTTCCCTGCACCTACTACACGTTGGATGAGGATCCCTCGACACCGAAGTTAGAAATCTAGAACAAGGAAAGCCACTGACTCCTGGGCATTTCCTTTGTCTCCTCTTCGAAATGGCAGACGATCCCGATGTTGAGGCAAAAATCTCCATCCTACCACTTATACACTCTTACCGATCACACTCCCACTGAGCACACTCAGAGAAAGAAAAAGCAATAAGAAATGAAAAATGAAATGGATAAAAACGGGCTTTAAATCAGATAGACAGTAAACACGTCTTATCTTAAAGGCGGTAGGAAAATAAACTGGTGGATCACAGGTCGCTGTGGGCATTCTGGGTATACATGCCCCAGTGACCTGGTATAGATGCCAATAGTCCCTGGATCTCACAAGTGTAATTTTAATTCTACCGGTTTCCAGCTTGGCACTAGTAAATCCTAATGTGTAAGACCAAAGGTTTGTTCCGTATATGAACAAATTACTAATAAGGATAAAGCTTAATTTCAAGAGCAATGACCTTTGCATGGTGTGCAGTAAAAAAATATAAGAGCATATCCTTGAGTACAGTCCCTTCATTAATGGCTGGAGTTCTGTTCCCGGCTGAGTGCCAATAACCAAAAATCTCTGGTAACAGGAACATCACAGTAATTATGGTAATAAATGCCGTTTACAATGTCGTAAAAGGCAATAAACCCCTTAACAACACCGATAAACTGCTTACCAGCCCAAAAATCACTTAACAATGCCAATAAACTGGCTAATGACACCGATAAACCGCCTACCGACAACGATAAACTGCCTATCAAAGCCGATAAACCACTTACCAACACCGAAAATTGCTGGCACCGAATATCGTTAACCGGTGCCAAAAACCTGGTTAACAATGTTGTTAGCCAAGCATCATAAAACCAAAACGCGTTATTTGTTGCTGCCGATAAGTGGGGACTGCCTGTACCAATTATTACGCCCGCTTTATCGTAGAGAATCTACTCTCTTAAGTCCACTTTTAGTTACCATTCACTTCCTTGTGAAAGCACCAATTACCTTATATACTCATGTAACACGCAATCTCACGTATCATGCAACCCCTTGAGTCGCCAGATGTGTCATCTGAGTCTCAGGGACACTTGGGATCTCCACACCTACCTGCACCACCAGAACAGGAAAGTGTGAAAATGGTGTAAAATACCCAAACTGAAGTGTGGCAACAACTGCCCAAGCTCCTGAGCCCTGTTGCAGGGTACAGAACCAAGGCAAGCCGAGTCAAACATCATAAGCAGGCCCTCCCAGGAAATTCCAACTCAAGCCACATCTAAGGGTTGGAATTACTCACAGAATGCAAAGCACTTAATGACCAACAGTCAATGAATCTTGATCTTGTCTTCCATAATAAATAACTCAATTTTGTTATTGTTTTTTTATACTTTATGGGGGATTTTGATGATTAAAGGATTAAGTTTGATCATTTGCCAAAACATGAAACCAAGATGAACTCCCTAAGATCAAGTCTAACAAAACTAGAGTGATTTACAAAAAACTTTTTCTTTTGTAATCTAGAGGTTACTCATCAACATTGTGAGAAATTTTTTTGTTTGTTTTCTATCAATATTGTCTCTTATATATTTTTTGTCCAAGACATAAAATAAAAAGGGCATTTTATCAGCTATACAATAAAAAATATTTCAAATTCCAGTCACTGACAGATTTGGTGCTAAGGCAAGTAAAGTAAGTTGTTAAAAAATTTTCCTTTTCAACTAAAATGATATTATTATGATACAATAAAGTTTTATACATACTTACCTGGCAGATATATACTTAGCTATTAGACCCCGTCGTCCGACAGAAATTCGAATTTCGCGCACACGCTACAGGTAGGTCAGGTGATCTACCGCCCTGCCGCTGGGTGGCAGAAATAGGAACCATTCCCGTTTTCTATCAGATTTTCTCTACCACCTGTCTCCTGAGGGAGGTTAGGCGGGCAATTAATTGTATATATCTGCCAGGTAAGTATGTATAAAACTTTATTGTATCATAACAATATCATTTTTATACATTCAACTTACCTGTCAGATATATACTTAGCTGATTCACACCATTGGAGGAGGTTAAAAGACAGCTAACTACTGAATAGACAGGAATCACAACATACGTTGTAAGTAATAAAAAAGTAAAACCTTGGTTCCTACCTGATTAGATGGAAGACATCATGGTTACTGCCCAGAAGTCTGCTTCGTCTCAAGAGCCTCAGCGAGATATTGATCTATGGCTAAAAGTTCTTGTGGGTCTGCCAAAGGGGTCTTATCCGCTTATTCGGCAGAGCCTGGAAGGACTATGTCAATGGGTGCTGATCCACTTACTTGACAAGAACCTTATTCAAGGAGCACAACACCGATCCCGATCACCTTAACCTAACACCCGTGTTAGTTCTAAGATTGCAAGGAGTTATCCCCGAACTCCTCACAAACAAACAATAACTCAAACCACAACCATACATATAACGTAATAGTACAAAACAAAACTATAATAAAAAAAAAAATTTTGTACAACCTAGCTTGTAAGACACATTCCCAGTTCCTTACTGACAAAAGCAACGGCTGCCTGTGCGACATCAAGTACCCTTGTCAGCAGAAAACCAAGAACTCATCTCAAAAGGGAGGTCTTCGTACAAGTATAAATATATAAAAATATATAAAAATTTTAAGGATCGGTATGTGTTCCAAGCCCCAGCACTGTATCCGCTGATACGAAAGGGCCTAGAGAGAAGCACTTCTCATAGGTAACCTTGACGTCTTTTAGATAATGGGATGCGAAGACTGAGTTACATCTCCAGTAAGTCGCATCCAAAATGTCTTTCATGGACATGTTTTTCTGAAATGCTAAAGACGTGGCCACAGCTCTTACCTCATGAGCCTTCACTCGAAGCGTTTTGAAGGAGTCATCAGTGCATTTGTCATGAGCTTCTGTAATTACGCTCCTAACAAAAAATGCTAAAGCGTTTTTGGACATGGGTCTCTTTGGATCCCTTACAGCGCACCATAGACTTTGTTGACATCCTCCGAGTTCTTTCTTCTTCTTAAGATAGAACTTAAGAGCCCTTACCGGGCATAAAGATCTTTCTATCTCCTCTCCCACCAGGTTTGAAAGACCCTTCACTTCAAAACTCCTGGGCCAGGGTTTTGAAGGGTTTTCATTCTTGGCCAGAAACAGAGTCTGAAAAGAACAAATAGCTGAATCTTTCTTATATCCCACTCGAGAATCAAGGGCGTGGATTTCACTCGTTCTTTTAGCGGTGGCTAAGGATAACAGGAAAATACATTTCCTCGTTAAATCCCTAAACGAAGCAAGGTGAGGAGGTTCAAATTTTCCCGATGAAAGGAACTTTAGCACCACATCCAGGTTCCAGCTAGGAGTACGAGCAGATATGGATTTTGGGGTTTTGAAAGATCTTATTAGGTCGTGAAGTCCTTGTCTTCCGCTATTTTTAGGCCTCTATTTCTAAAAACAGCAGAAAGCATGCTTCGATAGCCTTTTATAGTAGAAACCGATAACTGAGATTCCTCTCTAAGGAAAATCAGGAAGTCGGCTACGTTGGTCACAGAGGTATCGGAGGAGGACAGCTTCTTCCTTCTACACCATCTTCTAAACACATCCCACTTCGATTGGTAGACCCGAATGGTTGAAGATCTCCGGGCTCTAGCGATAGCTTTCGCAGCCTTGCTCGAAAAGCCTCTCGCTCTGACAAGTCTTTCGAAAGTAGAAAGGCAGTCAGAGCGAGAGCGGGGAGGTTTTGATGATACCTCTCGAAGTGGGGTTGTTTGAGCAGATCTGTCCTGTTTGGAAGAGATCTGGGGAAGTCCACCGTCCATTCCTGTACCTCTGTGAACCAATCTTGAGAGGGCCAAAACGGGGCGATGAGAGTTAGTCTCGTCCTTTTTGACGCCACAAACTTCTTCAGAACTACTCCTAGTAGTTTGAATGGGGGAAAGGCGTAGGCGTCTAGGCCTGACCAATTCAACAGAAGGGCATCTACCGCTATAGCTCTCGGATCTTCCACCGAGGAGCAGAAGTTCTCTATCCTCTTGGATAGGAAGGTTGCGAACAGGTCTATCTGTGGCCTCCCCCACAGGGACCAAAGGCTCTGACACACTTGCGAGTGGAGAGTCCACTCTGTGGGGAGGACTTGGTTCGTTCTGCTGAGCCTGTCCGCCCTCACATTTTTCTCTCCTTTCACAAACCTCGTTAGGAAGGAAATGTTCTTTTCTTTTGTCCATGTTAAAAAGATTCCTCTTTATCTTGTAAGGGAAAACGAATGCGTCCCCCCCACCCCCTGTTTTCTGATATTGTCTGAGTTGACCTGTACCACTTGATCTCTGACCTCTGGTTCGAAGAACTTTAGGGCTAGGAAAACTGGCGCACGCAGTTCCTTGGCGTTTACATGCCAGGCTTCCTGTTCCTTCTTCCATAAGCCTGACACTTCTTTTGCCCCTAAAGTCGCCCCCCATCCCTTCTCTGATGCGTCTAAGAATAATATTTGCTCGGGGTTCCGAACCTCCAGACACATGCCCTCGTTCTTTTCTAGAGGGATCAGCCATCACTTTAGGTGATTCTTCACCTCTAAGGGAATCGAGAAAGTGTCTGTCAATTGTCCTTCTTTCCAATTCCACATTCTTTTAAGAAGAATTGAAGAGGGCGTAGGTGGAGTCTTCCTAGGGAAATAAACTGTTCTAGAGAGGAAAGAGTCCCCAGAAGGCTTAACCATTCCTTCGCTGAACTGCATTCTTTCCCTAGGAAGTTCGAGACTTTCTGTAAGCCCCAGAACGAGTCTTTCCTGGGAAGGAAAAGCCCGAAAACCCGAGAATCCATCCGAATCCCCAGATAAACTAAGTTCTGGCTGGGGATCATCTGCAATTTCTCGAGGTTCACGAGTAATCCTAGAGATTGCGTTAGATTCAATGTTGTGTGCAAGTCCTCCAAACATTGCTTCTCCGACTTGGCTCGGATGAGCCAATCGTCCAGATAAAGGGAGATGTTTATCCCTGTAGATGAAGCCATCTGGCCACATTCCTCATCAGATACGTGAATACCTGGGGGGCCGTAGAGAGGCCGAAGCACAAGGCCCTGAACTGGAAGATCTTTCCTTGTGTCATAAACCTGATACTTCCTCGACAATGGGTGAATTGGAACATGAAGTAAGCATAAGCATCCTGAAGGTCCAGGGAGACCATCCAGTCTCCCGGACGCAGAGCTGAAAGAACGAAGCCGAAGTCTCCATGGAGAATTTCTTCTTCTCCACGTAACGGTTCAGGATGCTTACGTCTAGGACAGGTCTCCATTCCCCGAAGCCTTCGAGACTAAGAAAAGGCGGTTGTAAAATCCCGGGGAGTGAGGATCCTGCACTACTTCTATCGCTTCTTCTTTGTTCCGCATCGTTACCACCGTTCTGAAGAAGAGTCTCCTTCAGAACAGGGTCCTTGTACTTCGCCGACAGTTCCCTCGGAGTTGTAGACAAGGGCAGTCTGTTTAGGAAAGGAATGATGTAACCCTTCTCCAGAACAGACAAAGTCCAGGGGTCGGCCTCCCTCATGGCCCAGGCTTCTACAAACCTTAGAAGCCTGGCACCTACAGGTGTTTGGAGGACTTGAATGCTATTTCAACTTTTTAAACGGTCGGATGGAAGACCTTCCTCATTTGTCGAAAGTCTTTCTTTTCGTTGGTGGTTGAGATGAGGAGCCTCCATGAAAGGGCACAAGAGGAGTACGAGCCGTTTTCTTGACAACTGGTACTGCCGGTCTATTCTTCTTAGTAGATTGTACCAAAAGATCTAGCGTTGCCTTCTCAGATAGTGAACGCGAGATGTCCTTAACTAACTGAGAAGGGAATAGATGATCCGAAAGAGGAGCGTAGAGTAGAGCTGACCTCTGAGAAGGAGATACCGCTTTGGTCAAAAAAGACCCAAAAAGTGATCTCTTTTTGACCACTCCAGACCCGAAAAGAGAGGCCAGTTCTCCCGAACCATCTTGCACTGCTTTGTCCATGCATGACAAGATACTGTGTAAAACCTCTGGATCAAGAAAGTCTGGATCTCAGGTCTTTTTAGCCAGCACCCCAAGGGACCAATCCAGGAAATTGAAAACTTCCAATACGTGGAAAAGTCCCTTTAGGAGCTGGTCTAACTCGGACATGCTCCACGAAGCTTTAGCCGAATTAAGGGAGTGTCTTCTTGAAGAATCCACTAGGCTGTTCAAAGTCCGATTCTGCCGATGAAGGGAGCATCAGGCCCATAGCTTCTCCCGTCCTGTACTAAATGCCTCTCCTCCCCGCAAGTTTGGAAGGAGGAGAGCAATACACCGTTCTCAAGGACTCTTTCTTAGTGATCATCCAAGTATTAAGAGACTGCAGAGCTTTTTTCATCGATATTGCAGGTTTCATTTTTAAAAATGAAGAAGACTTTGGTGTCTTCGTGTTTGAGAAGAGTGATCTAGGAGACGGACTGCCAGACCTATCAGTTTTCTTCTCTTGTACTTCCAAAGAGATCTCTGCAATGCCCTGAGAAGTCGAAGTAGATACTGTTACTTTCGAAGGGCCATCTATTTTGTCAGGTGTCTGGCTTTCTCAAAGAGTCTTACGTTTGGAAGGTGATCTACTTCCAAACGAAGAATCACTGATAACTGAAGCTCCGCGCCTGGCTGGCTCCTCGCGCCTGGCTGGCGCCTCGCGCCTGGCTGGCGCCTCGCGCCTGGTTGGCGCTTCTCGCCTGGGAGAAATCTCGCTCTCATCTGGCGCCTCGCGCCTGAAAAGCGCCTCACACTTGGTTGGCGCCTTGCGCCTGGTAGGAGCCTGAAACTGGCAGGGTTTTCATTAAAGACTGACGAGTCCGAGACTGGAGAATCGTTATCCGAAGAAGACAAATCTCTCGGACGAACCTGATATAAGGACGGTTTAGACCTTTTAATGGGCAGATACGAATCCTTCCTTCTTGGAGGATCTCTGGAGAGAACTCCAACGAGAGAAGCGATCAAATCCTGCATATTTCTCAGAATCCTCATAGTTTCTCTGTTCCTGTCCAAAGGAGGGGAAGGAGAACGGTCCTTATCATTTTCCCACGAATCTGCAGGAGAAAGCAACAAACAGGAGAAGAGGGTACAAAATTACTAATTAGATCGCTAGAAAGAGAGCTAGGCAGGGTTTTGGAAGAAGCCTTCCTCGCCCTGTCTCTTTCTAACTTCTTCAAATAAGAAGTTAGCGACTTCCACCCTTCAGCACTCAAACTCTCGCATTCGTGACAAGTGTTATTGAAAGAGCATTCATACTTTCTACACGATTTACAAACAGTGTGAGGATCAACCGATGCTTTTGCATTCTCACCTTGCAGCCCTCATTCACACACATTTTCACCACACTTCCAGAGTCAGATATCATGATGAAAAATCCAATCCAAATCCAATCAACGGTCCACAATAGCGTATGCCAATACAACGATCCAAATACGTCACCAAAAAATCCAATATGAAGATCAACTGCGATGCAAAAAACGAAAATCAGCCGGAGGAACTAACCACATTGTTGTCAGTAGCGCCGACAGAGAAAATCTGATAGAAAATGGGAATAGTTCCTATTCCTGCCACCCAGCGGCAGGGCGGTAGATCATCTGACCTACCTGTAGCGTGTGTGCGAAATTCGAATTTCTGTCGGACAACGGAGTCTAATAGCTAAGTATATATCTGACAGGTAAGTTGAATGTATAAAACTAATTTCTGGGCTCAGTTCGTGTCGCTGCGCGAAATATCCCTTTAATCCATTATTTCTAAGGTAAATGCACTAACACATACCACAGAATAAATAAAATAAAGAAAAGGTCAGTACCACTGACTCGCTCACCCTCTAAGAGGGCGTCGGTATGAACACTAGGGTAGGGCGAGTGAGACCACTACCACGAACCTCTTACCAATAGAAATCTCCTACGACAAAACCCCCACAAGAGGGGAGCCGACCCACAGAGTGGGCAGCAACTACTACTACTCCATCCCACGCTGCCGACTGCTGCGCCTCTGGTGGCCATCCTTTCAGTTAGCGCACTGTGTACAACACGTACTTTTTTGTTCTATGTGTTTTTGTGCCCCTTACGAGGATTTATCTAGATATGGAGCGTTCAGCCATCGCATCGGCTAAGTTGAGTAATCTGTTAAGGTTTCTATTGGTTTTTTCCAGCTTTGAGTCAGTATTTGCCGTTTTTTAGGTATAAATACTGGCTCTTGGTCGGAAGCATGGCGGCATTGTTCTGCCTCGTGGCGGGTTCGTTCTTGGTCTTCCATACCTAGAACCTTCCCTTGACTTACGCTCTATTGCTAGTTATCTATATTATGTTAGGGGTCCAGCCTACTTGGTTTATGTCATGCATGCATGTCTTCTTTACCTTGCGTAGGCAATTTTCCATCCAGACCCTAGCCACAGCTCTTAGTATCGGCCCCGGCTAGCTTTGAGTGGTAGACTTTCTTTCGGGTTAGTCGTACACTCCTGGATTTTTTCTCCTACTAATTTACTTTCTTACTTTCATTTTAATTTAATTTTAGTGATTTTATGTATTTTAGGTTAGCCTACGGCGTCTGGCATATTACGTAGCCTAGGTCCTGTATTTCATGGTCCCCACCAGTTTATTGCTTCCTCTCATCAGTTTTGTTCCTTCTCGATAGCATCTCACTGATTAGTTGGTTGCTTTAACCTAGGCTATGTTTATTGATGTGTTTTCTTTATGTTTACCGCCCGTCCGGGTCCACCATGTGATCGCGAAGCAGCCAGGCGCCCGTCCAGTCACCCTACCCTCCTCCCGCTCTCCCATAGAGCGGGGGGAGGGAGGTCCGTCCTCGCTCGCTCCACCCGTGCCTGTCTCCCTCTCTCCCTATGCGGAAGGGGAGGAGTAGGGGAGGCTGGACAGACCCAGGACTGGACTTGACCGTTCTCTTGCTTCACGGTGCGCTGGGGTGGCTAGGTAGGGGGATGGCCTTCCCCCTCCTTTGGTTACTCCGTTGTTTGCTCGAGTCTGTTTCGCCCTCTCGCTCCTTCCCGGATTGTTGGTGCTTTTTTATCTTACCGGAGCTCCGTCAATCACGTGGAAGGTTGCTAGTTCCCCCTTGCGGGCGGACCTCAGGCGTACAGTTGGTCTTTTCTAACCATCCCGTCTCGCTGATATCGCGAGACGAACACCGCCGCGAACCGGAATTATTCCGGTACTTAGTGCTAATTAGGCTTAAGTGTATTTGTGTTTATTTTAAGCTATCATAAGTTTAATTTAAGCTAGCTTAAGCCGAGTCCCTCCCTTACCTACGTTGTCACACCGGACCATTCCGGGGTTATAGCCTATTCAGGCGGTAAGGGAGGGGTTATGCCCAAAATTTTTTCGCTCTCCGGCATGCAGCGGAGTTCTATTAGCCTATTAGCCTGTAAGTGATGTCTTTTAGGGTACTCATGTATCTTTTCACTTACAGACCACCAACTGTGAGCATCCAGGATGCAACGCCATGCTCCAGGACCCCTGTGGACATGAAGTCTGCAGGTCCCACGCTCCATGCGCGACTCCGCACGGGAATCTGCAGGTCTGGTTCCACGAAACCTGCACCATATGTTACGATCTCGTGAGTCAGTTCTTAGACGGGGTAAGTATTCCCAACTCCGTTCGGTAATTCCAATAAATGTTTTAGATCTTAAGTTTAATTTTAATCTTTTATTTTAAGCTTAAGCTCTTTTTATATTGGATGGTACATCCCCTATGTCTTTAGACTAAGCCTAATATTAGTTAAGTTTTGTTTTAATCTTAAGTTTAAACTTAAAACTAATGAACGCCCTCTCTTCCAGGCTCCCGCCGTTAGAGATACCGCTCTAGCAACCCTGAGGGCTTGGGTCGGCGGATTCGGGAAGAACGCCGCCAAGGGACAGCCCTACATCCTAGAGAAGAGGTTGGCTGTCCTAATCTTCCCCGGCGGCAAGTCGACGGGTTACGTCGACCCGGCAGAGGCAGCCCCGACTATGGCGGCGATTCATCAACAGCTCGCCGCTTCGATAAAGGAACCAGGCCAAGATATCTCGTCGGATGTCGCGACACTTGATTTGAATATAGAACCCATGGTAGGTGTTGACGACCTGTTGGTCGAGGTAGGTACGTTGGACGCCCAAGGGCTTCCCTTGGGCGCCACTGGGTCTTCTACTCCTGCTAATTCTCCAGCTTCCTTCCAAGGCTTTACAGGAGCTGAGCTCCTTTATACTTCACCCGACGCTTCGGTAAGACCTAAGGTCAAGGGCCAGAAGGTTGTAAAAACCCTCAAAAAGACGTCGTCGTCGTCCAAAAAGACTTCGTCGGCGTCAACATCTCGTAAGTCTCCGGCTGCAAACCCCGGAGCAGAGAGGTCTAGAGCTTCTGCTTCAAGCTCCAAATCCTCAAAGAGCAGGTCTTCCAAGGAGAGGCCCTGTACTCCGGCTGAGCCAGCAGTCTCTCCTCTCCCCTTGGTACCTGTTCCAAGTTACCCATCCACCTCCGCAGCAGCTCCGGTTTTGGATCCCAATGCTGGACTGTTGCAACACATGGGAGACTTGGTCGGCTCTCTGAGGAGCAGCATGGAGCAGATGTTCTCCCGGTTGTCCGACAGGATTACGCCTCAGGACAATATCATCGCCGGACTTAATCAGGTCCCCTCCTCTAGCTACTCCCCCAGCTTTCGGCACCGGACTAGCTCAGCTCCCACCTCATGACTCTCTGCCTCCGTTCTCTATGAATAACCCCTGGAGAGTGGCGTCATACGCCCCTTTCCAGGACGGTCTTATTTCCATTCCGGAGTGTGGTACTCGAAGGATTGAGGACTTCGAGTTCTACCCGGAGGGTCTCCAACCGCCGTTCATTGGCTACGCCAGACTCACTGACGCAGCCATGACTAGAGATGACAAAGTCCCTAAGGAGACAGTCCTCTACTCACGTGACCAGGCTCAAAGAGAATGGCTCAGGTGTTTAGAGGATATGGATTGTTCGAATACGAGAATTCAAGCCTTCAAAGAGTCCCTTCACCATTTTTACGATGGAGGAGGGAACTCCTCTTCCCTTTCTCAGCAAGATAGCAACGGTCACTATTCCAGCTGCCCAGAAGGGGGAGTCGTTGCCACAGTTAAGGGAAGCAGACCCCACATCTCCTTTGCTCCCTTCACTCGGAGAATTGTGGGAAGATTTGCCCAACACCTTTTCGGCTGGCAAACTCAAACCAGACTGTGCTATGGATCAGTTTGGTGAGAAGCTGCCTAGGCTCCGGACAGCCTCATTCAAGCTGAATTTGAGGCCAAGACTAGGCTCGCCAGGTCCATTAATACCATGGCAATGACTGAAGTAGCGACGATTTCTTACGGTTCTGACCGCTCTTCAAGCTCCTCACCAAGTCACTGACGCAAACAGTCCAGTCTGACATGTTTGAGTTCGCTACAGCCAGAACTAACTGCCGGAAACATGTCCTCCAGGAAGCAGCTATTCTCATGAGCCAAATAAGTTGCTTTCATTCAACATCTGGGGGCAGACCTCTTTCCTGATTCGATGGTAAAGGAGGTCCAGGCGGAAGCGACAAGGCTTAACCAAAGCCTTAAGGATCGTTGGGGTCTCACTGCAAAGAGACGCCAAGACCAAGCAGCAAGAGGTAAGTCTCAGAGGAAACTGAAACGTTATCAGCCTTACCAGAAAAAAAGCAGCAACGCTTCACCCAGGCTGTTTCTGGCTGTTCCTTTAGTACAATCAGCCCAACCCTCTACTTCTAAGGCTCAATCACAGCCCATCTACGTGATTCCCCCAGCCTCAACCTTCCACCTCCTACGCTGTCTCCCAGCCTTCAACCAAGTGTTCGAAGGCCAGGCCTTTCAGCAATACGACCGCTTTGGCAGGGGAGGCAGAGGTAGGGGGATCCTTTCGTCAAAGAGAGGATCAGGAAGGTCTCTCAACAGGGGAAAACACTTCCGTGGAGGCCGCGGAGGTCACTCAACCCAGCAGCAGTGAGAGCTCGAAGGTAGGAGGGAGGCTGTTTCTCTTCCGGCACCGGTGGGGATTCAGCAAGTGGGCACAGAGTATTGTGTCGAAAGGCCTGGGTTGGAGTTGGGTTGCGGATCCTCCTCCATCCAGACCTTTCCTTCAACTTCCATCAAAAGAAATGACGGAGTATGCGGAGGACCTCCTTCAGAAAGGAGCAATAGCGAGAGTCAACAGATTAAAGTTTCAAGGTCGCTTATTCAGCGTTCCAAAGAAAGGCTCACAAAAAAGAAGGGTAATCTTAGACTTGTCCCGCTTAAACTTGGCCATTCGCTGCGACAAGTTCAAAATGCTGACCATCTCGCAGGTGCGGACCTTACTTCCCCGTGGGGCCGTCACCACCTCTATCGATCTTACAGACGCATACTATCATATCCCTATTGCAAGACACTTTTGCCCTTATCTGGGCTTCAAGATAGGAGATCAAGCATTCTCCTTCAAGGTAGTTCCCTTCGGTCTGAACGTGGCACCCAGGGTGTTCACGAAGTGGCGGAAGTAGTCGTCCAACAACTGAGGTCTCAGGGGATAATGGTAGTAACGTATCTCGACGATTGGTTGATTTGGGCTCCAACAGTCGAGGAATGTCACAAAGCCACACTGAAAGTAATCCAGTTCCTAGAGTATCTGGGGTTCAAGATAAACAGGACAAAATCAAGACTCACTCCGGAGTCCAACTTTCAGTGGCTGGGCATTCAATGGAATCTATCCTCCCATACTCTGCGATTCCATCAGCCAAGAGAAAGGAAATAGCGAAGTCAGTAAAGCAATTTCTAAAGCACAAATTTGCTTCAAGGAGAAGCCAGGAAAGAATCCTGGGTTCCCTCCAATTTGCCTCAGTGACAAACATCTTGATGAAAGCCAAACTGAAAGACCTAACCAGAATCTGGCGCTCACGAGCAAATGTCAGATCCAGGGACAAGTTGTCATCAGTCCCACAGATTCTACGGAATCGTCTGCGCCCCTGGGCAAAAGTGAAGAACCTGTCAATATCAGTACCCCTTCAGTTTCCTCCTCCGGGGAGTTACCATCCACACAGACGCTTCATTAAGCGGCTGGGGAGGATATTCTCAGTTCAAGAAGGTTCAAGGAACCTGGTCACCCCAGTTCCGCCAGCTTCACATAAACGTATTAGAAGCGATGGCAGTGTTCTTGACTCCGAAGAGGTTATGTCCGCCAAAGAACTCCCACATAAAGCTAGTTCTGGACAGCGCAGTGGTAGTCCATTGCGTAAACAGGGGAGGCTCCAAGTCACGACATCTGAATCATGTCATGGTAGCCATCTTCTCCCTGGCGGACAAGTTCAGTTGGCACCTCTCCTCCACCCATATAACTGGAGTGAGAAACGTCATAGCAGATGCTCTATCCGCTCAGTTCCTCTGGAGTCGGAATGGTCACTGGACAACAGTTCGTTCCAATGGATTCTCCGGAGGGTTCCAGGTCTACAAGTAGATCTATTCGCATCTCAAGTGAACCACAAACTCCCATGTTATGTGGCCCCCAACCTGGACCCTCTGGCCTATGCCACGGACGCCCTGTCCATAGATTGGAACAACTGGGAGAAGATTTATGTCTTTCCTCCAGTGAATCTTCTCCTGAAGGTACTGAACAAACTCAGGACGTTCAAGGGTCAAGTAGCTCTAGTAGCCCCAGACTGGCCGAAGAGCAATTGGTACCCTCTGATTCTGGAACTGGGGTCTTCGTCCTCTTCGAATTCCCAATACCCAGGCTCTCCCAGTCAGTACAAACGAAGACTGTGTTCGCTTCCTCAGGAATTCTCAAAACCCTAACTTTATGGACTTCGTGAAGTTTGCGGCTAAAAAAGATGCAGATATTGATCCACGAAATATTCTTTTCTTGGAATCTGATAAAAGGGATTCAACTTTGAGACAGTATGATGCTGCAGTCAAAAAGTTGGCAATCTTCCTGAGAGAATCAGATATTAGAATCATGGACAATCAATTCAGCTATATCCTTTTTCAGATCTTTATTTGAAAAAGGCTTAGCAGCTAGCACTATTACGACAAACAAGTCAGCCTTGAAGAAGATTTTTCAACTCGGGTTCAACATAGACTTGACAGACTCTTACTTCTCGTCTATTCCCAAGGCTTGTGCTAGACTTAGACCTTCAGTGAGGCCTACGTCAGTGACGTGGTTCTTGAATGATGTTCTAAAGCTGCTTCAGAAACAGACAATACGACATGTTCATTTATAATGCTCTTAAGAAAAACTGTATTTTTATTAAGCTTGGCTTCAGGAGCTAGAATTTCAGAACTGTCGGCGTTATCCAGAGATCCGAATCATATAGAATTCTTCCCACAGGGGAAGTTCTACTTTCTCCGGAACGTAGCTTTTTAGCAAAGAATGAGGATCCTTTGTTGAGGTGGGAACCGTGGAAGGTTATACCCCTTCCGCAAGATGTTTCTCTTTGTCCAGTATCGACCTTACGAGCCTTTCTGTCCAGGACATCCTCATCCTCGTCGGGTCCTCTCTTTAAGAGAGGAAAAGGTGGTACTTTATCTATTAAAGGTATCAGACAACAGATCCTGTACTTTATTAAACAAGCCAACCCTGATTCCTTCCCTAAAGCTCATGTCAGGGCAGTTGCCACCTCAATTAATTAACTATTTCCAACACATGAATTTTGATGATTTGAAAAAGTATACTGGATGGAAATCGCCGACAGTATTTAAGCGTCATTACTTAAAGTCCTTGGAAGCTCTGAAATTTCAGCAGTTGCGGCGGGTAACATAGTTTCCCCCAACTCTGGCTTAATCTTAGTTGAAGATCCAGTTCTTTCTACCTATCTCATTCAACAGTTTGTCTATACCTACCATGTTCATCTACGTCTACCTTGAGTCTTAGCTGCTCTTGTGATGGTACAGTGGGTGTCCCTTATTTTTTTGCTAGGGTCACCCACAATTGTTTGTATATTCTGATCTCTATGATGTGGTCCCCTTATTTTTATGCTAGGGTGACACATCTACATTTGCAATGGTTACGGGTTTTGTATATTAAGACATATACATTTGTTTACTAAATTATTTTCTAAGTTTGTTCAAATTCATTTTATTATTATAATTGCTTTATTTACTTTTGTACATATTAACTATACACAAATGTTAAGTTCAACATATATTCCATGTAAGCCCTGTACATATATGTTAACTTCAAGCTAATTTTAAGGAATATTTTCTAACTTGTATAATTGTGTATATGTATATTTCTTAGCAATTATATTTCTTTATTTTATTTTAAGTTTTATTGAGACCTTATTTATTTATTTTCTTTTACAATCTTGTGCTAATTCTCTGGTACGATTTCGCGCAGCGACACGAACTGAGCCCAGAAAAGGGATTTTGACGTAAGGAAAAATCTATTTCTGGGCGATTGGTTCGTGTCGCCCAGCGAAATCCCACCCTACCCATCCCTGCGCTCAAGATTGTCTGCTAACTTCAGGATGGCCACCAGAGGCGCAGCAGTCGGCAGCGTGGGATGGAGTAGTAGTAGTTGCTGCCCACTCTGTGGGTCGGCTCCCCTCTTGTGGGGGTTTTGTCGTAGGAGATTTCTATTGGTAAGTGGTTCGTGGTAGTGGTCTCACTCGCCCTAGTGTTCATACCGACGCCCTCTTAGAGGGTGAGCGAGTCAGTGGTACTGACCTTTTCTTTATTTTATTTATTCTCTGGTATGTGTTATTGCATTTACCTTAGAAATAATGGATTAAAGGGATATTTCGCTGGGCGACACAAACCAATCGCCCAGAAATAGATTTTTCCTTACGTCAAAATCCCTTTTTTTTTCTTAAATTTTTATACTTCAGGAGGATTTTGATCATTTAAGGATAAAATCAATTTTCCTAAAAAAAATTTTTCTTGCATAGTCTAATTCATGCAGCAATGAGAGAAACTTTTTGTTTGATTTCTATCATTACCTTCTCTTACATTATTTGTCCAAAATATATAAAACTAAAACTTTTTGTGCTAAGTAAGGTAGTACGTACATATTCTATAAATTTTCACTTTAGCAACCCTACCTCGATTTTTTCTTACTTTTTAAACTTTAAGGGGATTTTGATGATTTATGACTTTTACATAACTAACAGTCATCACTGACAACAACCATTAACTTAATACTGTACTACTGGAAACAAAAACTCACCGACATTCTGTCCACAACTTGGATTCTAGTCTTAACATAAGGGAATGTATGGTTCGTTGTTAGAATGGTTTTACGTTTGTACTGTTCATTAAGATCTCCGTGAGCTCTTCCGTCAGGTGTAAAAGGTGTTGAGAATATGAATCTCTCTGGAATATAAGGGAAAAGTCAACTTAAAACGATCATACTGAAAGTAAAACACTGCAACTCAAAAAAGGTCCACAATCTAATGATATAGAAAACTCTCACTGAACATGGTAATTGCAAGTAAAAATATAAATGCAATAAAACAATCACAATGAAAAACTTCAAGAATTTAAAATTTTACTTATAAGAATAGGGAATATCTAAACAGACATTTAGAATAGCAAACATCCTTACTGATATTATAGTTCTTCTCAAATGAAGTCACTCGATCTCTATATTCATATTCATCAAAGTGAGGTTCAACGTAGGTGATCTGGATGTAGGCCTTGTCTGAGCAAAGTTTTGTAATATCAACTGTGTTACTGTCCTTAATCATAATTATGTTCTCTGCTCCAAACCGATCCCCATAAAAGCTCTGAAAAAAAATAGACATTACAATTGTAAGAGTATAATATATACAATCTTTCACATAGTGTTATTATCTATTCCTTAATTTTTTTTATTATGCATTGTTTTACAAAATGCTCAATCGCTTGAAATATTGGGTTTTGCTGTATGTAAGCCACTGTTACACCCATCTGACTCATTGTGGTCCTCCTTTCAGTACTTACTGAACCTAAGGAGTTACTTGATAGCGAGATACTGTATCATTCATAAGTGGGTACAAAAAAACAACAGGTAATGATTACAATTAACACAAAACTTTATAAAATCAAGTGAAATACACTAAGTCATAGAAAGAATAATTAATATTTCTTACCAAAGCACTTACAACAATATACATTTGCTACTCTAATCAGAACAACAACCCAGAACCCAAACAAGAAATTATGAAAGTATACTAAGGTAAAAAACTTCTTCAATATTTTAATGTAGACTCCAACCAGAAAGCATGTCATAAAAGTTAGATTTCTTCCTAGATTCAAAACTTCAATCAATAAATTTTTGTAGCAGCCATTTGGAAAAGCATGCCTCCACAATAAAGTTGAGGACCTTACTATAAATGTGGACAACTTTGCTCAAGTCATGCATAATAATAGCAACAAATCTTTCAAAAAGTACCATTTAAGTATGTATCCCTGAATTATATTACTTAACCATGAATACAGTACATATGTAAAATATAAATTTTTATAGTAAAATTTATTTCTTAAATACTTTCTTCTCTATAAGACAGCTGTATTTCCACAACGGCAGGAGGACGCTAGTGTGTAAAAAATTAAAAGTTTGATACGATTTAATTTGAACAGTCTACTTGCCCTACTCTTTCTTGTGGTTTAAGCATCTATAGTTTTCCATTCCGTTTTTTCTGTTGTCCACAGGAGTGGGGAGGTGGAGGGGTAAATATTTAAAAAGTATTTTATAAAATGTGCTATTTTTTAAATGAATCTTACCTCTCTATTACAATAGCTGATTCCTGCTTTGAACAAAGCAGGTGGGAAAGATCTGAGGACAAACTGAATTACCCCGAAAGAAAATCATCCATCTGCTGGTAGTGCCACCAAGCAAGGACTAATTCATTAGCTAATAAGACCACTGAACAATGCTGAAAAACAGTAGAATAATGAAGGGCAAGCTTACCAAATACAACATAGGTACCTTCACACTCACGAAAACTTGACTGTTCAGGCTATGAGAGAGCTCTACATGATTCATATTGAATTTCCTCATCTCACACATAGTGTGAGACAAATATGGAATTAGAACTCCACTGCACCACATTGACAACTTTCTCCAGAGAAAGATTCTTGCAGAAACTGAAAGTAGTAGTCACTACCGCTTGTACATTGTGAAGTCTTACTTTCAGCGGAGGTAAAAAAGTAGAGTCTAGATTTGAGTGTGCCTCTCTGACCAGAGCATTGAACAGACAAGAGATGGCATTCTTCGACAACGATAAATCAGATTTCCTTAGGCTGCTAAAAAATGGTTGTTGACATTTCGTCTCACTTCCTTGATCCTTTTTAAATAATAGAGAGAGAGAGACCTCTGACTGAACATAGGGAAGTTTCTTCCATCATCTGGCATCAAAGAGGACAAACTGAGGAAGAGTGGGAAACAATCTCTCTTGCTATATCATCCATGGCTGCTACAGCCATTTCAAATAATGACATTATCTCCATAATGCGGAAAGCTGAGCGTGCAAAAAACTCTCAACTCCAAAGCGGTTAATAGAATCTTACCAGAGGAAACCGCTCTCTTTTTAGTTGGGTCCAGCAGCAAGAAGAAATTGGAGTCTCGTAGAAGATGGGGTTAACAATGGCAGCTGCCTAGTATCAAAAGACTTCACTCTCCCTTTTCTCATAAAGAGGGGAAGAAAAGAGGAAGAACTTTAAGAGGAAACTTTCTGATGTTGCAACTTAACCACTGTCAAATTTGTTCATTGCCAAATTAGCCAGTTTTGGAAACATACCAAATTTGTAACTAATTTGTATTTTCCATAACTAACAAACCTGAGGTCTTAACATTAGGATTGACTATTGGCATCTATACCAGGTCACGGGGCATGCATACCCAGAATGCCCACGGCGACCTGTGACCCATCAGTTATATTTCTAACACACTTTAGACTGCTAGAGGGGTGGTTCGAGGTGGGCCTTTACCTGTTAATACCTCAGGTTTGTTAGTTATGAAAAATACAAATTAGTTACAAATTTGGTATTTGTTCATATACGGAACAAACCTTCGGTCTTAACATTAGGATAGACTTACTTATTGGAGGGAGGTAAGTCTCTACAACTGACTGGGAGTTTGCCACCTTATCCATTTCCGAATATATTAGGGAAATTCTAAGAGAATGGACAATGAACCTAGAACCAAAGATATAAGCGAATCTATTGGTTTCCCTCACTGGGTGTTGATACCATTCTATGGTTTACTCTTGTCCCTTGTAACTGGATCCACCCTCACCCCTCTCTTCCCTATTATCTAGAGGGGTGTGTTGCTACTGAAAAGTATATCATAACCTAAGATAGCTTCACAGTACGGCTGACCACCTCACCTGCATCTAGTCCGTTCCAGCATATGAAGGTACCCTCCTTCATATTGCCCGTAGTTAAAGGAGTAGGAAGAAAGTAGTAAAGAAAAAAGACCAGTCATCCCATTCATTCATTCTACTTTCATACCTTCATCGTAGACTAGACGCAACCTACCCGCTAGGGGTACTGGATGAGCTATATCACTTGTTGGGCCGCCACCACTGGACCCAAGGAAAAAGTGTCCAAGGATCTATGGGCAACGTCTTTCAAATAAAATGAGGTGAAAGTTGTTTGGCGTTTCCACACACCAGCTTTCAGAATTCTCTCCACAGACATGTTCTTCTTAAATGCCAAAGAAGCACTCAAGCCCCTGATGTCATGAGCTCTAGCTCCCACCTGGCTATTTGATCCCCTGTCTTCTGTCATATAAGCATTTCTGATCGTCTCCCTTAGCCAAAACGATATTGTATTCCTGGACACTTCCTTCTTGTTCCGTCCTGTACTTACGAACAACCTCCGGCACCCCGGCCTGAGGTGCCTTGTTCTTCTTAAGTACTCCCTTAGTGCCCTGACGGGGCACAGAAGCATCTCATCTTTGTCATTGTCCACAAAGTCTGCCAAGGAAGGTATGGCAAAGGAGTCGAATCTGCCGTCCACTATTGTTGGGTTTTGGGTCTTGGCCACAAATTCTGGAACAAACTCAAATACCATTGACCTCCAACCTCTCGAGTGCTTTATGAGATATGACAGGCCATGTAGCTCCCCCACCCTTTTGGTTGAAGCCAGGGCCAATAAGAAGACTGTCTTCAGGGTCAGGCTCCTATCTGTAGACTGCCTTAGTGGTTCGTAGGGGGGTTTTGTCAGACTACTCAGTACCATGGTCAGATCCCAATCTGGGGCTTCTAGTTCCTTTGGTGGACATGACTGTTCAAAGCTCCTCATCAGCATGGCCAACTCCCATGAAGACGAAATGTCCACCCCTTTCATTCTTAAGACTAGGGCTAGAGCAGCCCTGTACCCCTTCACTGCAGATACAGACATATGCTTTTCTGTTCTGAGATATATCAGAAAGTCTGCTAACTGCTGAATAGTGGTACCAAGTGGAGACAAGTTCCCTCTCTACGACACCAATCACAGTATGCTGACCCACTTTCCTTGGTATACTGTCGCAGATGATTTTCTGATGTTTCCTGCCATCTGAGTTGCTTCTTTCTGCGAAAACCCTCTAGCTCGGAGGAGATACTTGACAGTCTCCACCCGTGAAGCGATAGGGACTTCACCGACTGGTGGTACCTCTCCATGTGCAGCTGACACAGTAGGTTGCTCCATGGGGGTAACTCTCTCGGCACATCTATTAGTCTGGAAACCACTCTGCCTTCGGCCATAATGGAGCTACCAGGGTCCTCTTGAGGTTCTGAGACCGCATTACCCTGTTCAGAACCTGACGGATTAGACAAAATGGAGGAAATGCGTACACGTCCAGATTGTCCCAAAGGTGTTGTAGCGCATCTTTCTGCTACTGCCTCTGCGTCTGGGACTACCAAACAATACACTTCCAAATTTTTGTTGTACCTGGTTGCGAATAGGTCGATGATCGGTCCTTCCCACAACATGAGCATCCTGTCCACTACCTGTTGGTGCAAGGACCACTCCGTTCCCAGAATCTGATCCCTGCGGCTCAACTTGTCGGCCACTATGTTTCTTTTTCCCGGAATATACCTGGCCCTGATGTCTACAGCCCACTGATGAAGTTGAACTGTCATCACATGTAAACTGCCATGGGAGAAACTAGGCCTCCTTGTTTGTTTATATAAGCTACTAATACTGTGGTGTTGTCTGACATCAATACCACTGAGTGTCCCTTTACAGTGGACCCCCCGTATTTGCGTTCTCCGGATTTGCGGACTCACACATTCGCGGATTTCTCTCGGGAACGTTTCCCTGCATTATTCGCGGAAAATTCGGGCATTCGCGGTATTTTTCTATGAGAAATATCCACAAATTCCTGGTTTTTGTTATCAATTTCATCATAAAATGCACTTTTTGTGATAAAACTATTAAAAAAACCAAGTATGAAAATTTTTAGTGGTTTTTCTTAAGTTTTAACTAACAAAATAGGCTGTTTTTAGCGTTTTTATAGGGGTTCCAAACATTCGCGGATTCTAACTATTCGCGGGGGGGTCTGGTACGCATCCCCCGCAAATACGGGGGGACCACTGTACTCTCCCTGAATTCCTGTAGAGCTAGAAATGCTGCTTTTAGCTCCAGCACGTTTATATGGAGTTCTCTGTCCTTGCAACTCCATGTTGCTGACACCATCAACTCCTCCATATGGGCTCCCCAGCCTTCTAGTGATGCATCCAAGAACAGCAAGAGGTCTGGAGAGGGTTGTTGAAGGGGGACACCCACTGTCAGATTGTCGTCGTTCACCCACCACAGCAAGTCTTTCCTCACTTCTGCCGACAAGGCAATTTGCTCGTACGGGTGATCTACTATTGGTGACCAAAACTCCTTCATCCTCCATTGTAGGGACCGAAGGTGTAGCCTTCCTTGTGGTACTAGCTTCTCCAGGGAGGTTAGGATTCCCAGTACCACCTGCCACTGCCTTGCTGGCTGTGTTTGTTTTCCCAGAAAGGCATT
>NC_087200.1:121236856-121300216 GCF_015104395.2 Macrobrachium nipponense | reverse complement strand
AATGCCTTTCTGGGAAAACAAACACAGCCAGCAAGGCAGTGGCAGGTGGTACTGGGAATCCTAACCTCCCTGGAGAAGCTAGTACACAAGGAAGGCTACACCTTCGGTCCCTACAATGGAGGATGAAGGAGTTTTGGTCACCAATAGTAGATCACCCGTACGAGCAAATTGCCTTGTCGGCAGAAGTGAGGAAAGACTTGCTGTGGTGGGTGAACGACGACAATCTGACAGTGGGTGTCCCCCTTCAACAATCCTCTCCGGACCTCTTGCTGTTCTCGGATGCATCACTAGAAGGCTGGGGAGCCCATATGGAGGAGTTGATGGTGTCAGCAAAATGGAGTTGCAAGGACAGAGAACTCCATATAAACGTGCTGGAGCTAAAAGCAGCATTTCTAGCTCTACAGGAATTCAGGGAGAGTACGTGGTCCCCTCCCCCGTATTTGCGAGGGGGATGCGTACCAGACCCCCCGCGAATAGTTAGAATCGCGAATGTTTGGAACCCCTATAAAAACGCTAAAAACAGCCTATTTTGTTAGTTAAAACTTAAGAAAAACCACTAAAAATTTTCATACATGGTTTTTTTAATAGTTTTATCACAAAAAGTGCATTTTATGATGAAATTGATAACAAAACCAGGAATTTGTGGATATTTCTCATAGAAAAAATACGCGAATGCCCGAATTTTCCGCGAATAATGCAGGGAAACGTTCCCGAGAGAAATCCGCGAATGTGTGAGTCCGCAAATCCGGAGAACGCAAATACGGGGGGTCCACTGTAAAGGGACACTCAGTGGTATTGATATCAGACAACACCACAATATCAGTAGCTTATATAAACAAACAAGAAGGCCTAGTTTCTCGGCAGTTACATGTGATGACAGTTCAACTTCATCAGTGGGCTGTAGAGAACCTGGTAGACATCAGGGCCAGGTATATTCCGGGAAAAAGAAACATAGTGGCCGACAACTGAGCCGCAGGGATCAGATTCGGTGGGAACGGAGTGGTCCCTGCACCAACAGGTAGTGGACAGGATGCTCATGTTGTGGGAAGGACCGATCATCGACCTATTCGCAACCAGGTACAACAAAAATTTGGAAGTGTATTGTTCGGTAGTCCCAGACGCAGATGCAGTAGCAGAAGATGCGCTACAACACCTTTGGGACAATCTGGACGTGTACGCATTTCCTCCATTTTGTCTAATCCGTCAGGTTCTGAACAGGGTAATGCGGTCTCAGAACCTCAAGAGGACCCTGGTAGCTCCATTATGGCCAAAGGCAGAGTGGTTTCCAGACCATACTGGGAATACTCCTAATAGATGTGCCGAGAGAGTTACCCCCATGGAGCAACCTACTGTGTCAGCCGCACATGGAGAGTGGTACCACCAGTCGGCGTGAAGGTCCCATATCGCTTCACGGGTGGAGACTGTCAAGTATCTCCTCCGAGCTAGAGGGTTTTCGCAGAAAGAAGCAACTCAGATGGCAGGAAACATCAGAAAATCATCTGCGACAGTATACCAAGGAAAGTGGTCAGCATACTGTGATTGGTGTTGTAGAGGGAACTTGTCTCCACTCGGTACCACTATTCAGCAGTTAGCAGACTTTCTGATATATCTCAGAACAGAAAAGCATATGTCTGTATCTGCAGTGAAGGGGTACAGGGCTGCTCTAGCCTTAGTCTTACGAATGAAAGGGGTGGACATTTCGTCTTCATGGGAGTTGGCCATGCTGATGAGGAGCTTTGAACAGTCATGTCCACCAAAGGAACTAGAAGCCCCAGATTGGGATCTGACCATGGTACTGAGTAGTCTGACAAAACCCCCCTACGAACCACTAAGGCAGTCTACAGATAGGAGCCTGACCCTGAAGACAGTCTTCTTATTGGCCCTGGCTTCAACCAAAAGGGTGGGGGAGCTACATGGCCTGTCATATCTCATAAAGCACTCGAGAGGTTGGAGGTCAATGGTATTTGAGTTTGTTCCAGAATTTGTGGCCAAGACCCAAAACCCAACAAAGGGATTTTGACGAAGGAAAAATCTATTTCTGGGTGATTGACTCGTGTCGCCCTATGAAAGGATCCTTAATATCATTCTTTCTAGGTAAAATTAATCTAAAATTACCAGAGAAAAACAAAATTAAGAAAATGTCAGTAAAACTGACTCGCTCACTCTTAAAAGAGTGTCGGTATGGTAATAGGGGCGATGTGGGGAACACTACCACGAGACAATCACCAATTAGAACTTCCAATCAGAATCCCCCCAAGAGAGAGCTGATACCAACGGGCGATGCAGTCGCTACTACTACTACTACTAGAGGACGCCACGGACAGCAGCGCCCCTAGCGGACATCCTTAATTAAAAACATCTTGTCCTGCAAGGGGGGGAAAACAATAAAGGGGGGGTTTCATAGGGCGACACGAGCCAATCACCCAGAATAGATTTTTCCTTCGTCAAAAGTCCCCTTTTCTGGCTCAGCTCGTGTCGGCCTATGAAAGAGTACCAGAGAAACAGACAAGATGGAAAAAAGGAACAAATGAAAAGCAATGTAAAATGATGGATATAATATAAGTAAATCAATTACAGCATACAAACTAAGCACTTAAACTAACTTATACTAAACAGTAAAATAACAGAACGTTAGTAATCTTAAAGTACTTAAAAGGTAATTATAGTAAATTACAGTGATGCATGTAATATAAACTAAAAGGGATTTACTTGAAAATATTTACAAAATATACAAACACATTTGTGTCCTACCCTAGCATAAAAATAAAAAGGGTAGGTACACTGAAGTACATCATTAGTACAATTGTGGTAAAATATACAAACACATTGTGTCCTACCCTAGCATAAAAATAAGGGTAGGTACACTGAAGTACACTATCAGTACAATGTGGATGTCCCTAGCAAAAAAACTAAGGGACAATCCACTATATGATTCAGCGGCTAAGGATTATCTACCGAGTAGCATGGCGATAGGGTGAGGCATGTTGGATGCTGTAGGTAGAAAGGAGACCTGGATCTATACTACGACTACTATACAGTATCAGGGGAAACAATGTTTCCCGCTGCTACTGCTGAAAACTTTAAAGATTCCAAGGACTTTAGATAATGGCGTTTAAAGACTGTCGGGGATTTCCATCCAGTATACTTTTTAAGATCCTCAAAGTTCATATGTTGAAAATAATTAATTGAGGTGGCTACTCCCCTGATATCATGTGCTTTTGGAAATGACTCAGGATTGGCTTGTTTAATGAAGTAAAGGATTTGTTGCCTAATACCTTTTACTGACAAAGTACCACCTTTTTCTCTCATGAAGAGAGCACCTGAGGATCTTGAAGAAGTACGAGAAAGAAAGGCTCTAAGAGTTGATACTGGCAGAGAGAAGGATCCTGGGGAAGTGGGATAACTTTCCAAGGGGCCCACCTTGCAAGAGGATCCTCATTTTTGGCTAAAAAAGCTACGATCCGAGCAGTAGAACTTCTCCTGATGGGAGAATTCCACATGACCCGCATCCCGCTCCCTGGATAGAGCCGACAGTTCTGAAATTCTAGCTCCTGAGGCTAAGCTTAATAAGAATAATGTCTTCCTCAGGAGCATTATGAATGTACAAGATGAGTTGTCAGTATCTGAAGCTATGTTTGGGGAGGACAATCATTTAAGAACCATGAAACTGTATGTAGGCCTTTGGGAAGGTCTAAGTCTAGCACAGGCTTTAGGGATAGACGTAAATAAGATTCAGTCAGATCTATCTGAAAACCTACTTGAAAGATTTTCTTCAAAGCCGATTTATGAGTGGTAATAGTGCTAGCTGCTAAACCTTTTTCAAACAAGGATCTGAAAAAGGATATAGCCAGATTAACTGTCATGGTTGTAGTGTTCGATTCTTTCAAGAAAGATGCTAATTTTTTTAACAGCTGAGTCATATTGCCTAATGGTTTGACTCTCTCTTATCTGATTCTAGGAAGAGAATATTCTGTGGATCAATATTAGCATCTTTATTAGCCGCAAACTTCATGAAGTCCATAAAGTTAGGGTCTGGAGAATTCCTGAGGAAGCGAAGAACACAGTCCTCATTTGTACTGATTGTGATAGCTTGGGATTGGGGATCCGTTGAGGTCGGAGGCCCAATTCCAGAAGAAGAGGATACCAGTTGCTCTTGGGCCAGTCCGGTGCAATCAGAGCTACTATCCCTTTGAAAGACCTTAGTTTGCTTAGGACTTTCAAGAGAAGATTCACTGGAGGAAAAACATAAATTCTCCTCCACTGATTCCAGTCCAACGACAGGGCGTCCGTGGCATAAGCCAGAGGGTCCAGGTTGGGGGCCACATAGCAAGGGAGCTTGTGGTTCGCTTGTGAGGCGAAAAGATCCACTTGGAGACCTGGGACTCTCAGGCTTATCCACTGGAATGACCTGTCGTCTAGAGACCATTCTGATTCCAGAGGAACTGACCTGGACAGGGCGTCTGCTATCACATTTCTTACTCCTGCCAGGTGAGTGGCAGACAGATGCCATTTGTGTTTGTTTGCTAAGGCAAAGATGGCTATCATGACATGATTCACATGCTTGGATTTGGACCCTCCTCTGTTGATGCAATGAACTACCACTGCACTGTCCAAAACTAGCCTTAGATGAGACTTCTTCGGGGAAGCAGTCTCTTCAAGGTAAGAAATACTGCCATTGCTTCCAGAACATTTATGTGGAGCTGGCGAAATTGAACTGACCAAGTCCCCTGAACCTGTTTGAACTGGGAGTATCCCCCCCACCCGGACAGGGAGGCGTCCGTGTGAATGGTTAACACTGGAAGGGGATATTGAAGGGGTACCTTCTTGGCTAAGTTCTTTACTTTTGACCAAGGACGGAGTTGATTGCGGAGGATCTGTGGATTACTGACAACTTGTCTCGAGATTTGGTGTTTGCTCTTGATCGCCAAATTCGATTTAAATCTTTCAGCCTTGCTTTCAGGAGGATATCTGTTACCGAAGCAAACTGAAGGGACCCTAGGATTCTCTCCTGGTTTCTCCTTGATGTTTGTTTGCATTTGAGAAATTGCCTGACAGATTTTGCTATTTCCTTCCGTTTGGCCACTGGAATTGACAGATTGTGGGAAGACAAATCCCATTGGATTCCTAGCCACTGAAAACGAGACTCCGGGGTAAGTCTGGATTTCGTTTTGTTTATCTGGAACCCAGATGTTCTAGAAAGTGAACTACCTTTTTGGTGGCTTTGAGACATTCCTCGACTGTTTGGTGCCCAGATCAACCAATCGTCGAGGTATGCTGCTACCATGATTCCCTGAGCTCTCAATTGTTGTACAACCACTTCTGCTATTTTTGTGAATACCCTGGGGGCTACATTCAGACCGAAGGGCATCACTTTGAATGAGAATGTTTGATTCCTAGCCTGAATCCTAGGATGGGCGGAAGTGCCTGGCTATAGGGATATGATAGTATGCGTCTGTAAGATCGATGGAGCATGTGACGGCTCCACGCGGAAGTAAGGTCCTTACTTGCGAGAGGTAAGCATCTTGAACTTGTCGCAACGAATGAAAGAGTTTAGCTTTGACAAGTCTAAGATTACCCTTCTTTTTGTTGAGCCTTTCTTTGGCACGCTGAATAAGCGACCTTGAAATTTTAGATGCTGACTCTCGCAATAGCTCCTTTCTGAAGGAGTTCTTCCGCGTAATCTGTCAATTCCTCTGTGGTATCTGGTGGGAAATGAGTTTGATTGGAGGAGGCTTCTTTGATCCAACTCCAACCCAATCCTTTGGACACTATGCTCTGTGCCCAATTGCTGAACCCCCACCTGTGGCGGAAGAGGAACAGCCTCCCTCCTACCTGGGGAGCCTCATTGTTGATGGGCGGGTTGACCACCACGCCCTCCTCTGAACTGCCTGCTCCTTGTTGCCCTTCCTGCGCCACGCTGACGAAAGTAACCTCTCGCCCTACCTCTTGGTTGTTTGTAACCTTGAGCCTCATATGAAGGGTTGAAGGCCGGCGAGATTGCGTAGGAGGTGGACGGCTGTGATTGAGGGACAACAGGAGGATGGGCTGGTTCTGCTTCGAACTAGCAGGTTGTCCTTGTTGGGTAACCGGGACAGCCTGCACAAATTGCTGCTGTTGCTGGTGTTTCTGATACGGCTGGAACCTCTTACCAGCCTTCTTTTGTTTCTTACCAGCAGTGGGGACGGATTCTTGTTTCCTCTTCAGGGAAATACCCCACCTAGCTCTAAGGCTCTGGTTGAGCCTAGCAGCTTCGTGGTGCACTTCGTTGACAGCGGACTCTGGGAAGAGATCCGCTCCCCACATGCTAGAAGCCAAGAGTCTATTCGCTCGTGCCTAATAGTACACTCCTGCAGAACATGCTTTTCGGCAATTCCTAACTCCTAGCCTGGAAGAAGTCGAAAGCGTCTGATAGTACCGTCTGGAACTGAGATTTTGCCAAAAATCTTGAACAGCGGTTCCGTGGCATAAGAGAGAGCAGCCATTTCCATAATTATAAGGGAAATTGAGGGACCTGCCAAACCTGGTTCGCGCATCAAACTCTGCCTGAATTAGGGAATCCGGCAGCCTTGGCAGCTTCTCGCCGAACTGGTCCATGGCGCAGTCCGGTTTGAGCTTACCAAGCGTAAACGTAGCTGGCAAGTTCTCCCACAATTCTCCGAAAGCGGGAAGAGCGGAGAAGTAGACTCCGCCTCCCTCAACTGTGGGATGGGCTCATCCTTGAGGACTGCCTGAAGGGACTTCTCTACTATTTTCGTGGCGAACGGAAGAGAGCCTCCCTCTTCCGTCGCGAAAACTAGTAAAGGGACTCTTATAGGCCTGGAGTTGGTTTAGTGTTCGTGCAACTCCCCAGTCCTCCAAGGCAGTGAACCCATTCCCGCTGAGCATGATCTCTACTGTATAGGACAGACTCTCTAGAGATCTTGTCCTCCCTAGTCAGAGCCGTTACAGTCAGCCTAGCATAACCGATGAAAGGCTGCGTCAGACCCGGAGGGTTAAAACTCGAAGTTCTCAATCCTCCGAAGTTCCACACTCCGGGATAGAGATCATCCCATCCTTAAAAGGAGCGTAGGCAGCTACTCTCCATGGTTCTCATGGAGAAAGCTGGCAGAGAGTCGTATGGCGGGTGAGTTGGAGAATGCCAGTGCTTGGCACTGGAGAGACTGGAAGAGGAACCTGAGATAGCCCGGCTACTCGGGTCTCATTCTCTCTAACCCTGTTAGAGAGATCTTGTATCGACTGGCCTGATTGAGACAGAGTGCTCGACAATTGTGCGAACATCTGCTCGAATCTCGTCCCCAGGGCGGAGACTTGCGAGCCAACAGCTCGCCCACCTGTTGCATCACCACTGCTGAGAAAGCAGTGGGATCAAAGGTGCTAGGCCCTGCTCCTCCTACCGGCGTAGCCGGAGTGGAAGAGGTGGAGGCGGGAGAAGGCACTGGCTCGGCGGGAGCGCGAGCCTTCTCCTTAGAAGCCTTGCTTCTAGAGCTCTTTGAGTGAGAAGAGCTCGGCTTCGCTTTCACCGCGTCGGCGTAGGAAGTCGAAGACTTCCTAGCCGAAGAAGACGAAGACGACTTCCTAGAAGTTGTCTTAGCCAGGGTCTTCGGTTCTCTCTGTCCCTTCACCTTTGGGGGTACAGAGAGAGCGGGAGAGCGGGTAGGGATCTCAGATCCCACAAAGCCTTGGAAAGAAGCACTCGAAGAAGGGACAGGAGAAGATCCAGGAGCACCCAAGGAAAGACCTTGGGCGCCCGACACACCTACCTCAACCAACAACTCCTCCACCCCTACCGCCATGGCTCGATGTTTAGGTCCAGGGCAGCGACGTCCGGGACCGACTCCTGGGCAGCTACGACCCCAAAGGATTGCTGGAGGTCTTGCTGGATGGAGGCTATCAGCGGCGGCCGACAAGGGGTCAACATATCCAGTTGACTTGCCCGCAGGGAAGAAGATCTGGACGGCCAGCTTCTTGTCAAGAATGTATGGCTGGCCTTTGGCGGCGTTCTTCCCGAAGCCGCCCACCTACGCTTTCAGGGTGGCGAGGGCGACTTCCCTCACACCAGTAGCCTGAAAGAAAGGCGAGATGAGCTTCTAATAGCGGAACGGGGTTAACAAACTTATGACTAAGAGTTGTTAGTAAAATGATAAGGAAGCCTATAATGGACTTACCCCATCTCCCAGCTGACCGACTAGGTCGTAGCGGATGGCGCAGGCTTCTGGGTGCCAGACGATCATCTCGTTGTATGACGTGGCACAGGGGGCATGAGACCTGCACTCATCGTGTCCGCAGGGGTCGTACAACGTTGCGTTGCACGCTGGGACCTGACAGTTGGTAGCCTGTAAGTGGAAAGATACATGAGTACCAGGTAAACACTTACAGTCTAACAGATGCTCCGCTGGTGCCGGAGCGATAAAAGTTAGATTAAACCAGAGCCCCGCCAAAATACGTGTGGTAACCAGGTGGTTGTGTGCCTACCTAGGCTATAGCTCCGCTGATGGCGGGGACACAAAAAGGAAACCAACCAGGAGTGGTGGTAAATGGAAACCACGACGGAAAATGGCGGGGATGGTAGATATATAATAATAAAATTACACAATTCATTGTAAAATTAGGGTATATCCTTAAAATAATAATAATAATAATAACAAACCTCTCTCCACCGTCTACTAGAAGAGTGCACGGTGTAAGAAGCAAGCTCCCTTCCGGTAGCGGGGAGAGATGTAACGGACAAAATAGTAGGCAAGCAACCGACCACTTAGTTAGTGGCCCAACCCCCTCCCGCTGGCGGAGCCAGTAATCTATAACCAAAGGTGCCCCGGCTGCGACGGAAGGCTCCTTTCGTTATAGCGAGGGAGGTGGCTGAGCAACTGGGAGGGGGGGAAAAGGTCTCGGCGTAACACGCGGGAGAGAGAGAGGGGGGATATGGCCTACTCCTCCCCGCCTCACAAACTACCGCTCGGAGACCCGGTACTCATGAGGGTGGTCGCCCTATACCCCCGCTGGGAGGAACCCCTGGCCATCTCAGAGAGGGAGAGAGAGAAGGCGACTGAGGTTGTCATGACAACCAAGGGTCCCCCAGCCCCTCCCTATACCAGAAAGGGAGGGCAGGGGGCAGGGTAATGGTGCGATGGAAACCGTGACCGCAAGTGGCCTAGGCCGCGAGCAACACAACCGTGAGAGGGCCACGTGAACCAGGCTGTACCAATACAAGGAACAAGCACCTAGGCTAGCCTAATACCCTAAATACAATAAATATATACATCGAAAAGATGGAAAAGACACTTTTAGTAAAAGAGAAAGAAGCCCAGGAGGAGGCAGACTGTTCCAAGAAACAGAAGCCTACTCGGAGCCAGCGATAGCCGATGAAGAGCAAGAGCCGGGATGCTGGGCCGGAATAATAATAATGAACGTAATATAGTAAGCCCATAAGTATAAGAAGTCCCAGTATGGAGGACCGGGAATTCTTAACGAGGCAGCATGGCGCCACCAGAGACAACCGGGGAACCGTATATGACCTATTTTAAGAGGAAAATACTGGTACCCGGAAGATAAATTGTGGTAAAACATTACTTATGAGTTACTTAACTTAGCCGTTGCAATAGCAGAGCGTTCCATGTTAGATGAAAAGGATAAATCCCGGAATTAGCACAGCACAAGGAAAAAATGCGTCTTGACGCTAGCGCTAAAAATTAAGGATGTCCGCTAGGGGCGCTGCTGTCCGTGGCGTCCTCTAGTAGTAGTAGTAGCGACTGCATCGCCCGTTGGTATCAGCTCTCTCTTGGGGGGATTCTGATTGGAAGTTCTAATTGGTGATTGTCTCGTGGTAGTGTTCCCCACTCGCCCCTATTACCATACCGACACTTCTTTTTAAGAGTGAGCGAGTCAGTTTTACTGACATTTTCTTAATTTTGTTTTTCTCTGGTAATTTTAGATTAATTTTACCTAGAAAGAATGATATTAAGGATCCTTTCATAGGCCGACACGAGCTGAGCCCAGAAATAGTGGACGGCAGATTCGACTCCTTTGCCATACCTTCCTTGGCAGACTTTGTGAACAATGACAAAGATGAGATGCTTCTGTGCCCCGTCAGGGCACTAAGGGAGTACTTAAGAAGAACAAGGCACCTCACGCCAGGGGTGCCGGAGGTTGTTCGTAAAGTACAGGACGGAACAAGAAGGAAGTGTCCAGGAATACAATATCGTTTTGGCTAAGGGAGACGATCAGAAATGCTTATATGACAGAAGACAGGGGATCAAATAGCCAGGTGGGAGCTAGAGCTCATGACATCAGGGGCTTGAGTGCTTCTTTGGCATTTAAGAAGAACTTGTCTGTGGAGAGAATTCTGAAAGCTGGTGTGTGGAAACGCCAAACAACTTTCACCTCATTTTATTTGAAAGACGTTGCCCATAGATCCTTGGACACTTTTTCCTTGGGTCCAGTGGTGGCGGCCCAACAAGTGATATAGCTCATCCAGTACCCTAGCTTTTTGAGCGGGTCAGTTTGTGTCTAGTCTACGATGAAGGTATGAAAGTAAGAAAGTGATGGGATTACTACTGGTCTTTTTTCTTTACTACTTTCTTCCTACTCCTTTAACTACGGGCAATATGAAGGAGGGTACCTTCATATGCTGGAACGGACTAGATGCAGGTGAGGTGGTCAGCCGTACTGTGAAGCTATCTTAGGTTATGATATACTTTTCAGTAGCAACACACCCCTCTAGATAATAAGGGAAGAGAGGGTGAGGGTGGATCCAGTTACAAGGGACAGAGTAAACCATAGAATGGTATCAACACCCAGTGAGGGAAACCAATAGATTCGCTTATATCTTTGGTTCTAGGTTCATTGTCCATTCTCTTAGAATTTCCCTAATATATTCGGAAATGGATAAGGTGGCAAACTCCCAGTCAGTTGTAGAGATTTACCTCCCTCCAATAAGTAAGTCTATCCTAATGTTTAAGACCGAAGGTTTTTGTTCCGTATATGAACAAAATACCAAATTTGTAACTAATTTGTAAATTTTTCATAACTAACAAACCATTTTATTTGAGGTATTAACAGGTAAAGGCCCAGACTCGAACCATACCCCCTCTAGCAGTCTAAAGTGTGTTAGAAATATAACTGATGGTCACAGGTCGCCGTGGGCATTCTGGGTATGCATGCCCCCGATGGACCTGTATAGATGCCAATAGTCCCTGGATCTCACAAGTGTAATTTTAATTCTACCGGTTTCCAGCTTGGCACTAGTAAATCCTAATGTTAAGACCTCAGGTTTGTTAGTTATGGAAAATACAAATTAGTTACAAATTTGGTATGTTTCCAAAACTGGCTAATTTGGCAATGAACAAATTTGACAGTGGTTAAGTTGCAACATCAGAAAGTTTCCTCTTAAAGTTCTTCCTCTTTTCTTCCCCTCTTTATGAGAAAAGGGAGAGTGAAGTCTTTTGATACTAGGCAGCTGCCATTGTTAACCCCATCTTCTACGAGACTCCAATTTCTTCTTGCTGCTGGACCCAACTAAAAAGAGAGCGGTTTCCTCTGGTAAGATTCTATTAACCGCTTTGGAGTTGAGAGTTTTTTGCACGCTCAGCTTTCCGCATTATGGAGATAATGTCATTATTTGAAATGGCTGTAGCAGCCATGGATGATATAGCAAGAGAGATTGTTTCCCACTCTTCCTCAGTTTGTCCTCTTTGATGCCAGATGATGGAAGAAACTTCCCTATGCTCAGTCAGAGGTCTCTCTCTCTCTATTATTTAAAAAGGATCAAGGAAGTGAGATGAAATGTCAACAACCATTTTTTTTTTTAGCAGCCTAAGGAAATCTGATTTATCGTTGTCGAAGAATGCCATCTCTTGTCTGTTCATGCTCTGGTCATGAGAGGCACACTCAATCTAGACTCTACTTTTTTCACCTCCGCTGAAAGTAAGACTTCACAATGTACAAGCGGTAGTGACTACTACTTTCAGTTTCTGCAAGAATCTTTCTCTGGAGAAAGTTGTCAATGTGGTGCAGTGGAGTTCTAATTCCATATTTGTCTCACACTATGTGTGAGATGAGGAAATTCAATATGAATCATGTAGAGCTCTCTCATAGCCTGAACAGTCAAGTTTTCGTGAGTGTGAAGGTACCTATGTTGTATTTGGTAAGCTTGCCCTTCATTATTCTACTGTTTTTCAGCATTGTTCAGTGGTCTTATTAGCTAATGAATTAGTCCTTGCTTGGTGGCACTACCAGCAGATGGATGATTTTCTTTCGGGGTAATTCAGTTTGTCCTCAGAGGATCTTTCCCACCTGCTTTGTTCAAAGCAGGAATCAGTATTGTAATAGAGAGGTAAGATTCATTTAAAAAATAGCACATTTATAACAATACTTTTAAATATTACCCCTCCACCTCCCCACTCCTGTGGACAACAGAAAAAACGGAATGGAAAACTATAGATGCTTAAACCACAAGAAAGAGTAGGGCAAGTAGACTGTTCAAATTAAATCGTATCAAACTTTTAATTTTTTACACACTGTAGCGTCCTCCTGCCGTTGTGGAAAAAAATACAGCTGTCTTATAGAGAAGAAAGTATTTAAGAAATAAATTTTACTATAAAAATTTATATTTTACATATGTACTGTATTCATGGTTAAGTAATATAATTCAGGGATACATACTTAAATGGTATTTTTGAAGAAAGATTTGTTGCTATTATTATGCATGACTTGAGCAAAGTTGTCCACATTTATAGTAAGGTCCTCAACTTTATTGTGGAGGCATGCTTTTCCAAAATGGCTGCTACAAAAATTAGATTGAAGTTTTGAATCTAAGAAGAAATCTAACTTTTATGACATGCTTTCTGGTTGGAGTCTACATTAAAATATTGAAGAAGTTTTTTACCTTAGTATACTTTCATAATTTCTTGTTTGGGTTTCTGGGTTGTTGTTTCTGATTAGAGTAGCAAATGTATATTGTTGTAAGTGCTTTGGTAAGAAATATTAATTATTCTTTCTATGACTTAGTGTATTTCATTGAATTTTATAAAGTTTTGTGTTAATTGTAATCATTAACCTGTTGTTTTTTTTTGTACCCATCTTATGAATGATACAGTATCTCGCTATCAAGTAACTCCTTAGATTCAGTAAGTACTGAAAGGAGGACCACAATGAGTCAGATGGGTGTAACAGTGGCTTACATACAGCAAAACCCAATATTTCAAGCGATTGAGCATTTTGTAAAACAATGCATAATAAAAAAAATTAAGGAATAGATAATAACACTATGTGAAAGATTGTATATATTATACTCTTACAATTGTAATGTCTATTTTTTTTCAGAGCTTTTATGGGGATCGGTTTGGAGCAGAGAACATAATTATGATTAAGGACAGTAACACAGTTGATATTACAAAACTTTGCTCAGACAAGGCCTACATCCAGATCACCTACGTTGAACCTCACTTTGATGAATATGAATATAGAGATCGAGTGACTTCATTTGAGAAGAACTATAATATCAGTAAGGATGTTTGCTATTCTAAATGTCTGTTTAGATATTCCCTATTCTTATAAGTAAAATTTTAAATTCTTGAAGTTTTTCATTGTGATTGTTTTATTGCATTTATATTTTTACTTGCAATTACCATGTTCAGTGAGAGTTTTCTATATCATTAGATTGTGGACCTTTTTTGAGTTGCAGTGTTTTACTTTCAGTATGATCGTTTTAAGTTGACTTTTCCCTATATTCCAGAGAGATTCATATTCTCAACACCTTTGTTACACCTGACGAAAGAGGCTCACGGAGATCTTAATGAACAGTACAAACGTACAAACCTTCTAACAACGAACCATACATTCCCTTATGTTAAGACTAGAATCCAAGTTGTGGACAGAATGTCGGTGAGTTTTTGTTTCCAGTAGTACAGTATTAAGTTAATGGTTGTTGTCAGTGATGACTTTTGTGTTATGTAAAAGTCATAAATCATCAAAATCCCCTTAAAGTTTAAAAAGTAAGAAAAAATAGAGGTAGGGTTGTTAAAGTGAAAATTTATAGAACATGTACGTACTACCTTACTTAGCACAAAAAGTTTTAGTTTTATATATTTTGGACAAATAATGTAAGAGAAGGTAATGATAGAAATCAAACAAAAAGTTTCTCTCATTGCTGCATGAATTAGACTATGCAAGAAAAATTTTTTTTAGGAAAATTGATTTTATCCTTAAATGATCAAAATCCTCCTGAAGTATAAAAATTTAAGAAAAAAATTAGTTTTATACATTCAACTTACCTGTCAGATATATACTTAGTTATTAGACTCCGTTATCCGACAGAAATTCGAATTTCGCACACACGCTACAGGTAGGTCAGATGATCTACCGCCCTGCCGCTGGGTGGCAGGAATAGGAACTATTCCCATTTTCTATCAGATTTTCTCTGTCGGCGCTACTGACAACAATGTGGTTAGTTCCTCCGGCTGATTTTCGTTTTTTGCATCGCAGTTGATCTTCATATTGGATTTTTTGGTGACGTATTTGGATCGTTGTATTGGCATACGCTATTGTGGACCGTTGATTGGATTTGGATTGGATTTTTCATCATGATATCTGACTCTGGAAGTGTGGTGAAAATGTGTGTGAATGAGGGCTGCAAGGTGAGAATGCCGAAAGCATCGGTTGATCCTCTCACTGTTTGTAAATCGTGTAGAAAGTATGAATGCTCTTTCAATAACACTTGTCACGAATGCGAGAGTTTGAGTGCCGAAGGGTGGAAGTCGCTAACTTCTTATTTGAAGAAGTTAGAAAGAGACAGGGCGAGGAAGGCTTCTTCCAAAACCCTGCCTAGCTCTCTTTCTAGCAATCTAATTAGTAATTTTGTACCCTCTTCTCCTGTTAGTTGCTTTCTCCTGCAGATTCGTGGGAAAATGATAAGGACCGTTCTCCTTCCCCTCCTTTGGACAGGAACAGAGAAACTATGAGGATTCTGAGAAATATGCAGGATTTGATCGCTTCTCTCGTTGGAGTTCTCTCCAGAGATCCTCCAAGAAGGAAGGATTCGTATCTGCCCATTAAGAGGTCTAAACCGTCCTTATATCTGGTTCGTCCGAGAGATTTGTCTTCTTCGGATAACGATTCTCCAGTCTCGGACTCGTCAGTCTTTAATGAAAACCCTGCCAAGTTTCAGGCTCCTACCAGGCGCGAGGCGCCAACCAAGTGTGAGGCGCTTTTCAGGCGCGAGGCGCCAGATGAGAGCGAGATTTCTCCCAGGCGAGAAGCGCCAACCAGGCGCGAGGCGCCAGCCAGGCGCGAGGAGTCAACCACGAGTGATGAACCAGCAAGACGCAAAGCGCCAGACAGTTAGTGAGGCGCCAGCCAGGCGCGGAGCTACAGTTAGCAGTGATTCTTCGTTTGGAAGTAGATCACCTTCCAAACGTAAGACTCTTCGATTAAGCCAGACACCTGACAAAATAGATGGCCCTTCGAAAGTAACAGTATCTACTTCGACTTCTCAGGGCATTGCAGAGATCTCTTTGGAAGTACAAGAGAAGAAAACTGATAGGTCTGGCAGTCCGTCTCCTAGATCACTCTTCTCAAACACGAAGACACCAAAGTCTTCTTCATTTTTAAAAATGAAACCTGCAATATCGATGAAAAAAGCTCTGCAGTCTCTTAATACTTGGATGATCACTAAGAAAGAGTCCTTGAGAACGGTGTATTGCTCTCCTCCTTCCAAACTTGCGGGGAGGAGAGGCATTTGGTACAGGACGGGAGAAGCTATGGGCCTGATGCTCCCTTCATCGGCAGAATCGGACTTTACCAGCCTAGTGGATTCTTCAAGAAGACACTCCCTTAATTCGGCTAAAGCTTCGTGGAGCATGTCCGAGTTAGACCAGCTCCTAAAGGGACTTTTCCACGTATTGGAAGTTTTCAATTTCCTGGATTGGTCCCTTGGGGTGCTGGCTAAAAAGACCTGAGATCCAGACTTTCTTGATCCAGAGGTTTTACACAGTATCTTGTCATGCATGGACAAAGCAGTGCAAGATGGTTCGGGAGAACTGGCCTCTCTTTTCGGGTCAGGAGTGGTCAAAAAGAGATCACTTTTTGGGTCTTTTTTGACCAAAAGGCGGTTATCTTCCTTGCTCAGAAGGTCAGCTCTACTCTACGCTCCTCTTTCGGATCATCTATTCCCTTCTCAGTTAGTTAAGGACATCTCGCGTTCACTATCTGAGAAGGCAACGCAAGATCTTTTGGCACAATCTACTAAGAAGAATAGACCGGCAGTACCAGTTGTCAAGAAAACGGCTCGTACTCCTCTTGTGCCCTTTCATGGAGGCTCCTCATCTCAACCCCCAACGAAAAGAAAGACTTTCGACAAATGAGGAAGGTCTTCCATCCGACCGTTTAAAAAGTTGAAATAGCATTCAAGTCCTCCAAACACCTGTAGGTGCCAGGCTTCTAAGGTTTGTAGAAGCCTGGGCCATGAGGGAGGCCGACCCCTGGACTTTGTCTGTTCTGGAGAAGGGTTACATCATTCCTTTCCTAAACAGACTGCCCGTGTCTAAACAAAACCTCCGAGGGAACTGTCGGCGAAGTACAAGGACTCCTGTTTCTGAAGAGACTCTTCTTCAGATGGTGGTAACGATGCGGAACAAAGAAGCGATAGAAGTAGTGCAGGAGCCTCACTCCCCGGGATTTTACAACCACCTTTTCTTAGTCCCAAAGGCTTCGGGGGAATGGAGACCTGTCCTAGATGTAAGCATCCTGAACCGTTACGTGGAGAAGAAGAAATTCTCCATGGAGACTTCTGCTTCGGTTCTTTAAGCTCTGCGTCCGGGAGACTGGATGGTCTCCCTGGACCTTCAGGATGCTTACTTCCATGTTCCAATTCACCCATTGTCGAGGAAGTATCAGGTTTATGACACAAGGAAAGATCTTCCAGTTCAGGGCCTTGTGCTTCGGCCTCTCTACGGCCCCCCAGGTATTCACGTATCTGATGAGGAATGTGGCCAGATGGCTTCATCTAAAAGGGATAAACATCTCCCTTTATCTGGACGATTGGCTCATCCGAGCCAAGTCGGAGAAGCAATGTTTGGAGGACTTGCACACAACATTGAATCTAACGCAATCTCTAGGATTACTCGTGAACCTCGAGAAATCGCAGATGATCCCCAGCCAGAACTTAGTTTATCTGGGGATTCGGATGGATTCTCGGGGTTTTCGGGCTTTTCCTTCCCAGGAAAGACTCGTTCGGGGCTTACAGAAAGTCTCGAACTTCCTAGGGAAAGAACGCAGTTCAGCGAGGGAATGGTTAAGCCTTCTGGGGACTCTCTCCTCTCTAGAACAGTTCATTTCCCTAGGAAGACTCCACCTACGCCCTCTTCAATTCTTCTTAAAAAGAATGTGGAATTGGAAAGAAGGACAATTGACAGACACTTTCTCGATTCCCTTAGAGGTGAAGAATCACCTAAAGTGATGGCTGATCCCTCTAGAAAAGAACGAGGGCATGTGTCTGGAGGTTCGGAACCCCGAGCAAATATTATTCTTAGACGCATCAGAGAAGGGATGGGGGGCGACTTTAGGGGCAAAAGAAGTGTCAGGCTTATGGAAGAAGGAACAGGAAGCCTGGCATGTAAACGCCAAGGAACTGTGCGCAGTTTTCCTAGCCCTAAAGTTCTTCGAACCAGAGGTCAGAGATCAAGTGGTACAGGTCAACTCAGACAATATCAGAAAACATGGGGGGACGCATTCGTTTTCCCTTTACAAGATAACGAGGAATCTTTTAACATGGAAAAAAGAAAAGAACATTACCCTCCTAACGAGGTTTGTGAAAGGAGAGAAAAATGTGAGGGCGGACAGGCTCAGCAGAACGAACCAAGTCCTCCCCACAGAGTGGACTCTCCACTCGCAAGTGTGTCAGAGCCTTTGGTCCCTGGGGGGACCCGTGGGGGAGGCCACAGATAGACCTGTTCGCAACTTCCTATCCAAGAGGATAGAGAACTTCTGCTCCTCGGTGGAAGATCCGAGAGCTATAGCGGTAGATGCCCTTCTGTTGAATTGGTCAGGCCTAGACGCCTACGCCTTTCCCCCTTTCAAACTACTAGGAGTAGTTCTGAAGAAGTTTATGGCGTCAAAAAGGACGAGACTAACTCTCATTGCCCCGTTTTGGCCCTCTCAAGATTGGTTCACAGAGGTACAGGAATGGACGGTGGACTTCCCCAGATCTCTTCCAAACAGGACAGATCTGCTCAAACAACCCCACTTCGAGAGGTATCATCAAAACCTCCCCGCTCTCGCTCTGACTGCCTTTCTACTTTCGAAAGACTTGTCAGAGCGAGAGGCTTTTCGAGCAAGGCTGCGAAAGCTATCGCTAGAGCCCGGAGATCTTCAACCATTCGGGTCTACCAATCGAAGTGGGATGTGTTTAGAAGATGGTGTAGAAGGAAGAAGCTGTCCTCCTCCGATACCTTTGTGACCAACGTAGCCGACTTCCTGATTTTCCTTAGAGAGGAATCTCAGTTATCGGTTTCTACTATAAAAGGCTATCGAAGCATGCTTTCTGCTGTTTTTAGAAATAGAGGCCTAAAAATAGCAGAAGACAAGGACTTCACGACCTAATAAGATCTTTCGAAACCCCAAAATCCATATCTGCTCATACTCCTAGCTGGAACCTGGATGTGGTGCTAAAGTTCCTTTCATCGGGAAAATTTCAACCTCCTCACCTTGCTTCGTTTAGGGATTTAACGAGGAAATGTATTTTCCTGTTATCCTTAGCCACCGCTAAAAGAACGAGTGAAAATCCACGCCCTTGATCTCCGAGTGGGATATAAGAAAGATTCAGCTATTTGTTCTTTTCAGACTCTGTTTCTGGCCAAGAATGAAAACCCTTCAAAACCCTGGCCCAGAGTTTTGAAGTGAAGGGTCTTTCAAACCTGGTGGGAGAGGAGATAGAAAGATCTTTTATGCCCGGTAAGGGCTCTTAAGTTCTATCTTAAGAAGAAGAAAGAACTCGGAGGATGTCAACAAAGTCTATGGTGCGCTGTAAGGGATCCAAAGAGACCCATGTCCAAAAACGCTTTAGCATTTTTTGTTAGGAGCGTAATTACAGAAGCTCATGACAAATGCACTGATGACTCCTTCAAAACGCTTCGAGTGAAGGCTCATGAGGTAAGAGCTGTGGCCACGTCTTTAGCATTTCAGAAAAACATGTCCATGAAAGACATTTTGGATGCGACTTACTGGAGATGTAACTCAGTCTTCGCATCCCATTATCTAAAAGACGTCAAGGTTACCTATGAGAAGTGCTTCTCTCTAGGCCCTTTCGTATCAGCGGATACAGTGCTGGGGCTTGGAACACTACCGATCCTTAAAAATTTTTATATATTTTTATATATTTATACTTGTACGAAGACCTCCCTTTTGAGATGAGTTCTTGGTTTTCTGCTGACAAGGGTACTTGATGTCGCACAGGCAGCCGTTGCTTTTGTCAGTAAGGAACTGGGAATGTGTCTTACAAGCTAGGTTGTACAAAATTTTTTTTTTTTATTATAGTTTTTGTTTGTACTATTACGTTATATGTATGTTGTGGTTTGATTATTGTTTGTTTTGTGAGGAGTTCGGGGATAAACTCCTTGCAATCTTAGAACTAACACGGTGGTTAGGTTAAGGTGATCGGGATCGGTGTTGTGCTCCTGAATAAGGTTCTTGTCAAGTAAGTGGATCAGCACCCATTGACATAGTCCTTCCAGGCTCTGCCGAATAAGCGGATAAGACCCCTTTGGCAGACCCACAAGAACTTTTAGCCATAGATCAATATCTCGCTGAGGCTCTTGAGACGAAGCAGACTTCTGGGCAGTAACCATGATGTCTTCCATCTAATCAGGTAGGAACCAGGTTTTACTTTTTTATTACTTACAACGTATGTTGTGATTCCTGTCTATTCAGTAGTTAGCTGTCTTTTAACCTCCTCCAATGGTGTGAATCAGCTAAGTATATATCTGACAGGTAAGTTGAATGTATAAAATGATATTTCTGGGCTCAGCTCGTGTCGCTGCGCGAAATATCCTTTAATCTATTATTTCTAGGTAAATGTACTAACACATACCAGAGAATAAATAAAATAAAGAAAAAGGTCAGTATAACTGACTCGCTCACCCTCCAAGAGGGTGTCGGTATGAACACTAGGCGAGTGAGACCACTACCACGAGCCAAATACCAATAGAAATCTCTCCCACAACAAAAACCCTCCATGAGGAGAGCCGACCCACAGAGTGAGCAGCTCGTACTACTACTACTCTCCCATGCTGCCGACTGCTGCCCTCTGGTGGTCATCCTTTTAAGTTAGCGCACACAGAGTCACTTGTGCTATTTTTCTCTCTGTGTTTTTTTGTGCCCTTTCGTTGGATTTTTACTATAATGGAGCGTGCAGCTATCGCAGCAAGCTAAGTTAAGTACTCAGTATTTACGGTTAGTTGGTTTTTTTCCGTCCCTGAGACAGTATTTTGCCGTTTTTAGGTATAAATACGTTCTCGGGGTCGGAAGCATGGCAGCATGGTTCTGCCGCGTGAGGGGTTTCGTTCTGGGTCTCCCATACCTAGAACATCCCTTATTTATGTACGCTCTATTTGATTATCCCTTTGTTTAGATTAAGGTCTACTCAGGTTGTCATGCATGCATGTATTTCACCTTATGTAGGCTTTTTCTATCCAGACCCTAGTCCCCCAGGTTCTTAGTATCGGCCTCTGACTAGCTTTGAGTGGTAGACTTGCCTCGGGTTAGTCGTACACTCCTGGATTTTTCTCCTGCTATATTACTTTCTCTCTTTCATTTTATTTTATTTATTATATGTATTTTGTCATCGTTAGGTTAGTTAGGCGTCTGGCTTAGCCTAGGTCCTGGCTCATAGAGCCTATACTACCGCTGATCAGTTCGGTTGTTGCTTCCCTATAGCATCTCTCTGATCAGTTTGGTTTTAGCCCTCCGCTGCCTGTATGCTACCGCTTTTTCTGTTCAAGTTTGCTTCCCGATAGCTTCTCTCTGTCAGTTGGTTGGCCTAGGTTTGGTTATCGTATCTCAGTTTACCGCCTCGTGGTCACTTCGTGATCACGGGACAGCCAGACGCCTGCCCAGTCACCCTTCTCCCACCCCCCCCCCTCCCGCTCTTCCATAGAGTCGGTCGGGGGTGGTCGGTCTGCCCATGCTCGCTCCGCATACCCGAGCCTGCCTCCCACTCTCTCCCCTCAGGCGGAGGGGCTAGGGAGTCGGGACAGACCCACAGACTGGTCTCGACCTCTCCCCGTCCGCTTCCTCTCGGTCCGGCCGGGTGGTACGTTGTGGGGGGCCCTGGCCTTCCCCCCCTCTGTTACTACCTTGTCGCTCCGGGCTAGCTCGAGCATGTATGTCCCTCTCGCCCTTTCCCTCCTTACTAGAGCTCCTCCCTGATCGGAGTCCTGGTATCCAGCGGAAGGGGCCTAGTCCACCCAGCAGAGTGGACCGGAACATACAGTAGGTCACTACTACTTACCTTACCGTATTGCTGAGTTACTACACTCCGCTTCACACTGGACCTAGTCCGGTTCGCTTGTGTTTAGGTTTAAGTTTATCTATAGTTTTATCTTAAGTACCTTAAACCATCCCCCTCCCTTTCATATCTTACCGGATCTCTCCGGGATTATAGCCTATTCAGGCAATGCAGGGAGGGGGTTAGGGGTTATGCCCAAATTTTTTTCCGAGCTCCGCATGTAACGGAGTTCTTTTGTCCTTTAGTCTGTAAGTGATGCCTTTTAAGATACTCATGTGTCTTCCCACTTACAGGCCACCAACTGTGAAGCATCCGGGATGTTCCGCTACACTTCAGGACCCCTGTGGACACGAAGTTTGCCGGTCCCATGCTCCATGCGCGACTCCGCACGGGGACATCCAGGTCTGGTACCATGAGACGTGTACCATATGTTTACGATCTGGTGAGCCAGCTTTTGGAAGGGGTAAGTATTCCATCCCCAGTAGCTGCTCCGCTTCTCTTTTTAGTGCTTAAGTTTCATCATTTACTTTAACTTAAGACATCTAGTTTAAGTTATACTCTAAGTTTTAGTTTTAAGTGATTCTTAAATCTAAAATACCCCTCCCTCTTACAGGCTCCGGCAGTAAGGGATACCGCACTGGCTACCCTGCGGCCTGGGTCGGAGGTTTTGGCAAGAACGCCGCCAAGGGTCAGCCCTACATCCTCGAGAAGCGGTTAGCACTATTAATCTTCCCGGAGGCAAGGCGACAGGTTACGTCGACCCAGTAGAGGCGGACCCGACTATCGCCTTCATCCAACAACAGCTGGCGCCTCCTTAACTGAACAAGACCAGGATATCTCCACGGATGTCGCAACCCTGGATATTAATGTTGAACCGATGGTAGGTATAGACGACCTGTTGGTCGAGGTAAGTAAGGTGGGCACCCAAGGGTCGCCCTTGGGTGTGACGTTTCTTCTACCCCTGCAACCTCTCCATCCTTCCAAGGCTTTACGGGTGATGAATTATATACGCCTCCTGAGGCTTCGGTTAGACCTAAGGTCAAGGCTAAAGTGATGACCTTGACTAAGACGTCATCGTCGTCTAAGAAGACGTCCTCGTCTTCTTCCTCACGTAAGTCTCCGGCTCGCAATCCCGGCCCAGAGACAGGTCTAAAGCTTCTAGCTCCGGCTCTAAGTCCTCAAAAAGTAAATCCAAGGAGAGATCTCGCACTCCGGCAGAATCACCAGTTCCGCTACCATTGGTTCCAATTCAGAGCCTCCCTCCACCTCCGCAGCAGCTCCGGCTTTGGACTCCAATGCTGGCCTGTTGCAACAGGTGGGCGACCTGGTTGGGTCCCTAAAGAGTAGTATGGAACAGATGATCTCTCGCCTGTCGGATAGGATCACTTCCCAAGATACTATTATAGCCGGGCTAAGAGAAGCCCCTCTAGCCTCTCCCTCACTTTCCAACACAAGTGGAACTCAGCTTCCTCCGTATGACTCACTTCCTGCTTTCTCTATGAACAACCCATGGAGAGTAGCGTCATACGCCCCCTTCCAGGACGGTCTCATCTCCATACCGGAGTTTGGAACTCGAAGAATAGAAAGGACTTCGAGTTCTACCCGGGAGGCCTACAGCCTCCTTTCATAGGCTACGCAAGGCTCACGCCTTCGGCTATGGTTCGGGACGATAGGGTACCAAGGAGACAGTCCTCTATTTCACGAGACCAGGCCCTAGAGAGAATGGCTCAGATGTTTAGAGGAAACATGGATTGTTCTAACACCAAGATACAACCATTTAAAAGTCCCTTTACCATTTTTCCAAAATGGATGAGAGTACCCCGCTCCCGCCTTCAATAACCAAGATAGCAATGTCGACCATCTCAGCGCCCAGAAGGGGAACCCATGCCTCATTGAAAAGAAGCAGATCCCACATCTCCGTTACTCCCTTCAATTGGAGAATTGTGGAAGACTTGCCGAATACATTCTCAGCGGCAAACTCAAACCGGCCTGGCTATGGAGCAGTTTGGTGAAAAGCTACCCAGGCTCCCAGAATAGTCTTATTCAGGTGAATTTGACGCAAAAATCACGACTAGCCAGATCAATCACTCTATGGCTATGTCTGAGGGTAGCAACCATGGCCTATGGGATCAGAACCAATTTTTAAGCTTATGACCAAAGACCCTGACTCAAACGGTGCAGTCAGATATGTTCAGTTTGCCACTGCTAGAACGAAATTGTAGGAAGCATGTCCTGCTAGAGGCAACCATTCGACATGAGCCGAATAGGTTACTCCCTCCTCTAACATCTGGGGCGCAGATCTCTTCCCAGAGGCTATGGTTAAGGAAGTCCAGGCAGAGGCTACGAGGTTTGAACCAGAGCCTTAAGGACCGTTGGGGGCCTTACGGCTAGGAGGAGGCAAGACCTGACACCTAAAGGTAAGGGACAGAGGAAACCCAGAGGCGTTTACCAACCTTACCAGAAGAAAGCACCACGCTTTCCCTCAACAAGTTCCAGCCCCCCCCCAGTGCCGTTAGTGCAGACAGCCCAACCTTCCACTTCTAAGGTCAATCACAGCCAATTTTTATTGTGATACCCTCCCCTAGCCTCAACCCTCTACCTCATACGCCATCTCTCCAGCTTACAATCAGCCTTCGAGAGTCAAGCTTCTCAGAAGTATGACCGTCTCGGGTAAGGGAGGCAGAGGTAAGCGGTCTTTCGTGGGAGAGGATCGGGAGACCCCTTTAATAGGGGAAAAGCACTTCAGAGGCCGCGGCGGGTTACCAGAACCAATGAAGAACTTCAGGTAGGAGGGAGGCGTGTTTCACTTTCCGCCACCGTGGAACTTCAGCCATGGGCTCAGAGCATAGTGTCAAAAAGGGCTGGGTTGGAGCTGGTTGACGAACCACCTCCAGCCAGACCTTTCCGTCAACTTCCTTCCAAAGAATTGACAGAGGGGGGGTACGCAGAGGACCTCCTTCAGAAAGGAGCTATAGCGAAAGTCAAGAGATTAAAATTTCAAGGTCGCTTGTTCAGCGTGCCAAAAGAAAGGCTCACAAAAAAGAAGGGTAATCTTAGACTTGTCCCGCTTAAAACTTAGCCATCCGCTGCGACAAGTTCAAGATGCTCCGATCTCACAGGTGCGGACCTTACTCCCCGTGGTGGCCGTCACCACTCTATCGATCTTACAGACGCCCTACTATCATATCCCTATTTGCAAGACACTTCCGTCCGTATCTGGGATTCAAGATAGGAGACCAGACATTCTCCTTCAAGTAGTTCCATTCGGACTCAACGTGGCACCCAGGGTGTTCACGCTAGCGGAAGTGGTGTGCAACAACTCAGATCGCAAGGGATTATGTATTGGCGTATCTCGACGAATTGGTTTGATCTGGGCCCCATCGTCGAGGAATGCAACAAGGCTACACTGAAAGTGATCAGTTCCTAGAATATCTAGGATTCAGAAAAATAAACAAGTCCAAGTCAAAAGACTCACATCCAGAGTCAAACTTTTCAGTGGCTAGGCATTCAGTGGAATCTATTCCTCCCACACTCTGTCGATTCCATCTACCAAAAGGAAAGAAATAGCGAAGTCAAGTCAAGCAATTTCTAAGTCACAAACTAGCATCAAGGAGAGCTCAGGAAAGGGATCCTCGGCTCTCTCCATTTTGCATCAGTAACGAACGTTTAATGAAAGCCAAACTGAAAGACCTAACCCAGGATCTGGCGCTCGCGAGCAAATGTCAGGTTCAGGGACAAGCTATCCTCAGTGCCTCTGATTCTAAAGAATCGCTTCGGCCGTGGGCAAAAGTCAAGAATCTATCAGTGTCAGTACCCCTTCAGTTCCCTCCACCAGGGATCACCATCCACCAGACGCGTCCCTTAAGCGGCTGGGGAGGGTATTCCCAGGTCAAAGGTTCAAGGGATTTGGGTCACTCCAGTTCGTCAGTTCCATAATAAAACGTACTGGAGGCAATGGCAAGTGTTCTTGACTCTAAAAAGGTTACACCCACCAAAGTACTCCCACATAAAGCTAGTCCTGGACAGCGCAGTGGTAGTACATTGTATAAACAGAGGAGGGCTCCAGTCACGTCATCTAAATCACGTCATGGTAGCCATCTTCTCCCCGGGTGCAGCAAATTCAGTTGGCCATCTTTCCTCCACTCACATAGCTGGAGTGAGAAACGTCATAGCAGACGCCCTATCCGATCAGTACCCCTAGAGTCGGAATGGTCACTAGACAACAGTTCGTTCCAATGGATCCTTCAAAGAGTCCCAGGGCTACAGGTGGATCTCTTCGCATCCCAAGCGAACCACAAACTACCGTGTTATGTAGCCCCCAACCTGGACCCTCTGGCTTACGCCACGGACGCCCTGGCTCTGGACTGGAACAACTGGAGAAGATTTAGTCTTCCCTCCAGTGAATCTCCTTATGAAAGTATTGAACAAACTCAGGACATTCAAGGGTCAAGTGGCTCTAGTAGCCCAGACTGGCCGAGAGCAATTGGTATCCCCTAATTCTGGAACTGGGGCCTTCGTCCTCTTCGGAATCCCCATCCCAAGCTCTCCCAGTCAGTACAAACGAAGACTGTGTTCGCTTCCTCAGGATTCTCAAAAACCCTAACTTTATGGATTTCATGAAGTTGCGGCAAAAAGAGATGCGAAATATTGACCCTCAGAATATTCTCTTCTTGGAATCCGATAAAAGGGATTCAACTTTGAGGCAGTATGATGCTGCTTGTCAAAAAGTTAGCAACCTTCCTGAGAGAGGTCAGATATCAGAATCATGACAGTTAAGTCAGCTATATCCTTTTTCAGATCCTTATTTGAAAAAAAGGGTTTAGCAGCTAGCACGATTTACGACAAACAAGTCAGCCTTGAAAAAGAATATTTCAATTTGGATTTTAACATAGACTTTGACGGATACCTACTTCTCGTCTATTCCTAAGGCATGTGCTAGACTTAGGCCCTTCTGTGGAGGCCTACGGTCAGTTTTCAATGTTGCTTAACGAGTTCTAAAACTGCTTCCGAAACCGATAATGACACATGCTCGTTTATGATGCTCCTAAAGAAAACCTATTTTTATTAAGCCTGCTTCAGGAGCAAGAATTTCAGAACTGTCGGCTTTATCCAGAGATTCCGTTATCATATTCAATTCCTTCCCACAGGGAAGTCCTACTTTCTCGGAACGTAGCTTTTTGGCAAAGAATGAAGATCCTTTGATGAGGTGGGAACCTGGAAAGTACCTACCTCTTCCACAAGATGTATCCCTTTGTCCAGTTTCAACCTTACGACCTTTCTATCCAGGACCTCCTCATCCTCATCGGGGTCCCCCTCTTTAGAGGAAAAAGGTGGGAACTTTATCCATTAAAAGGCATCAGGCAACAATCCTGTACTTTATTAAACAAGCCATCCTGACTCTTCCCAAAAGCCACATGATGTCAGAGCAGTACCACCCTCAATTAATTATTTCCAACACATGAACTTCGATGAGTTGAAAAAGTATACCGGATGGAAATCGCGACAGTGTTCAACGTCATTACCTTAAAGTCCCTTGGAAGCTCTGAAATTTTCAGCAGTGGCGCGGGAAACATAGTTTCCCCTGACTCTAGTTAATTTGTTAGTAGAAGATTCAGTCCTCCTTTCTACTCCGCTTCACCCAACAGTTCGTCTATTCCGTACCGTGTTCATTTACATTCACCTTGTGCTTAGCTGCTTTTATGATGATGTAGTGGGGCCCCTTATTTTTTTTGCTAGGGACACTCACAGATGATTATGGATATTGATCTCATGGATGTTACCCCCCTTATTTTTATGCTAGGGGATACCTCGCATTTATAATGGTTACGGGTTTTTTGTATAAAGTCATATACATTCCTTATATATTTAATCATTGTTGATTAATTTGTTCATTTGATTGTTTTTAAATTGCTATTATATTTTTTGATACATGCCTTTACACAGTACCATTTTGTTACATGTAAGCCAATTTACCTCTGTACATATGTAAAATTCCTTATGTTAAGAAACATGTTTAGAATTAAAGGGTAATTTAAGCATATTTTATTTTGTATCACTGTGTATTTGTATCTTTTTAGCAATTATATTCTTTTATATTTACTTATTTTTTATTTGAGACCTATTCTGATTTATTTTATTACTTTTTGTTTACATCTTGTGCTATTTCTCTGTACGATTTCGCGCAGCGACACGAGCTGAGCCAGAAATGGATTTTGACGTAAGGAAAATCTATTTCTGGGCGATTGGCTCGTCGCCAGCGAAATCCCCCCCACCCTACCCATCCCTTCGCCCCAAGATTGTCTGCTAACTTCAGATGGCCACCAGAGGCGCAGCAGTCGGCAGCATGGGATGGAGTAGTAGTAGTACGAGCTGCTTCACTCTGTGGGTCGGCTCTCCTCCATGGAGGGTTTTTGTTGTGGGAGATTTTCTATTGGTATTTGGCTCGTAGGTGGTCTCACTCGCCTAGTGTTTCATCACCGCACCCCTCTTGGAGGGTTAGCGAGGTCAGTTATACTGACCTTTTTCTTTATTTTATTTATTCTCTGGTATGTGTTAGTACATTTACCCTAGAAATAATAGATTAAAGGATATTTTTCGCGCAGCGACACGAAAGCCAATCGCCCAGAAATAGATTTTTTCCTTTTACGTCAAAAATCCCTTTGTTATGATACAATAAAGTTTTATACATACTTACCTGGCAGATATATACAATTAATTGCCCACCCCTCCCTTCCCATCAGAGACAGGTGGTAGAGAAAAATCTGATAGAAAACGGGAATGGTTTCCTATTTCTGCCACACAGCGGCAGGGCGGTAGATCACCTGACCTACCTGTAGCGTGTGCGCGAAATTCGATTTTGTTCGGACGACGGGGTCTAATAGCTAAGTATATATCTAATGTCCTTATCGCTTGGCGATAGACTTTTTGTTTTTTCTTACGGCTGTTATCCGTAAGTAATGTTTGGGTTCCTCTCATCTCCCTTGGATATCTTAGTAAGAGAGGTTCTTTCTTGTCTAGATAGATGATTCAAACAGGCTAGTTGAACAAGTTAACAACTTTATTCGTAAAACTCCATACTAGGAGATGCAGCTCGGTCGGACGACCGATATGTTTGACTGTTTGCGTGGAACTGCCATTCTAAAGCATCGCGTCGAATAGCGGAACATTAGCTATCTCAGCAATTCATATAAAAACCACATACGTAGTTCGCCGGCTCGGAGTTACAAGTTTCCGGGCTAGGTTAACAGTCAACCGCTTTCCCATGGAAGTTGTTGTGCAAAGTTATCATAACAATAAAAATGTTGACAAAGCTTAGAGCTAGATCAGGCTAACGCAGACAGTGCATGCGTAATCAAGGTCTGCTTTGGTCACGTAGAACCCTCCTAATGCCATGACCCCAGGTCACTGGTTTATATATAATGTAATTCTTACATTAGGCTCGGTCTGCTACCTATTCAAGCCTTGAATAACCAAAACAAATTACTTTAAACATTGTCCATAGGAGGCGTGCTCGTACATAACTAAGTGATTAAATCATAAAAAGGTTCTGTTACATCCCCACCCTTGTTGACATATTCATAAACAAAGATAAATGCATGGAAATATAGATCCATGTTTGTAATAATAATGATTATGTACCCAAAAATAATAAAATGGTAAAAATCAAAAAACATTGTATACATGATTAATATGATAACAGGTAACCGATTAAGAATAATGGTTACTAAATAATGATTATAGCATGATCATGGATAATTGTTAAAAAGAGTACTTGTCACTCTTTATAATAGATAGATAAATATAGTATATAAACAATGTAATTCTGCAGAAATTCATATATGGGCTGATATTTTATTAGGGTGCCCGAAAAATACGTTAGGAATATATTAATGTATAATATTGGGCTATAATGATTTATTAGGTGCCCCTGGAGATATTTAAAACTGTTCAAAATGCAAAGGCGTGAGTCTTTCTTGTCCTACATTGTTGCCAGCATACGGACCGCTTTTCACACAAAAACACACAATTCCAGACAATTCCCTAGGCACGAACTGAAGTGGCCAGTTCAGGCGGCCCTAAACGCAAACGACTTGAGTTTAACGGTACGTCGTCCAGACGGGGCCAGTACGTTCCCTTGGAGATCCTTCTGTTTACGCCTCAGCCTACGCCAAGCAAAGATGTTGACGGCGATAACCAATATGGCCGTCACGCTGAACACGGCTAGAGAATGTAGTAGCGAAGATGTTCTCCACTGCATAAGTCGATGACGCGTGGGTCATCTCAGCCAGTTGCGTCAGACGATGAGCTACTCGCTGCGTTTGTATGGGAGAGGTAGTGATGGGATGATTGTTGTATGCCCACGTGTAGTTCGCGAAATACGCCTTCTCACGTATTATCGTGTGACCCCTCTGCCGGTATAATTTTGTAGATGTCCCCCGTACAACCATCGGCTTGTTACGAAGATAGTGGCATGGGCGGTGGATGTCCGGACACACGACGTCGAATCCGGCCTTATCATAACGGATCCAGGACCCATTATTCATCCTGTAAATTGAATTTATTACCGTAGGGAAAAAGGGATAAGTTTCCCCAGACCAACCTTCGCTTGTATGAGAGAGAGAGCCGTTTAGCACTAGTTCTAACTCACATGAATCCGTTGATATAGGATAGAATTCAAAAGAGTCAGCTGTACAAATTTTTATTATCATGGCTTCTGAACAGTGAGTGAGTTTTATCTAAGTCTTTAATGACTGTAAAATGATTTCTTATCGAAGAAAATCAGTACATGCCCTGTTAAATTGGATATTACTGGATTTGAGTTATTCGTCATAAAAGTAGGAAACGGTGCTATTTTGTATGATTGCCCAAGCATCGGAAAGAATCAAAAGGAATCGTGATCATAATTCTATAATTTTCTACGCTGGACTGATATTAGCTATAATAGAATTCTACTTTATGGGCATCCAATAAAAGGAATATCCTAGCTTCTCCCGTCCGTTTTCCAAAGTTAACGTCAGATCTTTAATAGGCATGAGGTGAGGAGATAACACCCCTTTTGTTGCTAACGTAATTGCTTCTACGTAATCTTTTGACTTTTCAATAAATGTGCTAGTTTTCACACGGATATGATCTATTTTCGAACTATAGTAAGCTAAAGTAGCCAGCAAATGTTGAACGTCCATGACTGATCGATATTATTTGAATGTTCATTAACGATATTCATTATTTGATTTGATCAAAGATAACTGGGGCTGCGAAGTTCTGAATAAGGCCAGTTCCGTTTTGTGTTGCAAAAACTCAATTCTATTATTTTGATTATTTATCTTGAGGCGTTTGAGATTCCTAAAGCCTAGAGTCGCAACTGATCCTAAGATGTTTAGTCCAGCTAGAATAAGCGGGTTCGGCGTTCAGAGTATTGTGCGCACAGGACCACATCAGCAGGTCACGAGCGAGTTCTTCTGCCTCGGCGGTTTTTTATTTTGTATGTCATAAGACACATTTCTGCGACGCTGTTGTTTGAGCTAGTGAAATCTCTGAGTTAGCATGAAAATTACGTTCATGCATTTTCCTTAAGGGAAATACCAAACCTCATCAGGTCATTCTTTAAGTTAAGGACGTCATCTTCAGGTAGAAAATAGCATGCATATCTAACCTCGATAAACAATATTACTTTGACCCGATGAATACATCATCGATTCTCGATAATCGAGCCATGATTAAATTCTATGTCTTTAGTCCTAGCACTCTTTCATACAACAAGATGTCTGAATACACAATATCACTCCCAACAATAACAGATTCATTTTGAAAACCTGCAATGAGTTAAAACAGATGTAATAAACTCGCGTAAAAGAATAAGTTTACATACATATGATTAATAGATATATATATATATAAATTATTATACAAGTTTTCATAAATACAACCATTTTTCCCTCACTCACTACCTTTCTTTAGATTCTGATATGTTTGCCAATGGGGACTATTCTCACATCATTGGGTGGTTTTTGGATACATTTTGAACCCTAACTCTATTGGCCGTTAAATTTTCTAAAATGTTAAACGGGCCTTCAAACTTAGTGGTCGTTTATAATTTAAACCTTTACTACGTATAAAAAACTTGTATGTATCCTGATCGCCCACGGATATGTTCAGTTTGCTTAGCTATTTTAAATCATGATTTTTTTTTCATTATTATCTGTGCTTCTTCAAATTCTTACGAATTATATTATATCGACTTATGCTTGCATCCATACATCCTTTAGAGGATTTGATAAATTAGTTGTAGGCTTTAAGATGTGAAAGGCGTTCGGGCCGGATACCGTACAGTGCCTCGTGCGGTGTCATTTTAATAGACCGTGATAACGAGTGATTAATGTGCTTAGTACCGCAGGTATGGCATTTCCCAGTTTGGGATCTGCCCCCCCCCCTAAGGTGACCCTTAAATGTTTAAAAAACCTTACTATTTGCCCTTTCCACTAGCCCATTAGACTCGGGTGATAGATCATGGTATTGACTTTCTTTATACTAAGGAATTCGCAGGAGTTAAGGAAATGATTATTGAACTCCCCGCCCGAGGTCTGAGATAATGAATGTGTGGAATTCCATGTTTTACAAATGTAGCACTCGTAAAACAAACTTTCCTAGCGCACTCAACCGCGTTTTTTTGTTTTAAGCGCTATAAGTTCTGTATATCGAGTCAAAGCGTCTATACTTAGGAGGTGCTTTATTTCCTCTGTCTGACTCGTAGAATCCTGTTAATAAAATCTAAATGTACTCTTTCAAAGGGTTGAATTTGGCACGGGTAAGCCCTAGGCTGACAGGTGTCCTTCGTGTGCCCTTTGTATTCTTGACAAGTGCGACAATTTGCTATTGTGCTTTTTATATCTCTAAAGCATCGTATGCCAATAAAATAAGGATTTGGCTTTCTGTGACATCAAGGTATAACCCGGATGTCCGTGCGTGGGATTTTCATGCAACCACTTTTAAGACAGTGGGTATGAGTGAGATAGGCACACCACCTGGTTGTTATTCAACTGCGGTGTGTTGCGGTTTCTCGTCACGGATCTACACAGATATTTTCCTGTAGGAATATATTCTGCTGCTTATACCTTTAGGTATTCTTTTTCCTTCGGATTTTCCGTTACGCAATGATGATTTTTTTTTCTATTTGCGGGATCTTTTCTTTGTTCCGTCGTAATAGTTCAGCACTCCAGCCCAGATCTCCTGTTCGGATATAGTTTTAACAAACGGGCATGGAGTTGCGATATCTGTTAATTCAGCTAATTGGCTCGGTACAAGATGAAGAGGGGTTGCCGTGATAATGCGTCAGCAATGATTTATTTGCTTTCCCAGGTAATACCCGATCCTCGCGCCAAAAGTCTGAATTGATCATGTGCCACACCGAGTTTCGCGGTTGGGGCTGTGACTAAAGCCTTTAAAGAAGTCGGTTAGGGGCTTTATGATCAGTGAGAACCTTGACGGATATCCGTAGATTTGATTTAAAGTGCACGAGTGAATTAACAATAGCGAGCCCTTCCTTGTCTATTCTGCCATATTTACTTTCTTTCGAAGGTCTCAGTTTACGTGAATAAAAAGCTTATAGGAAAAAACTGTCTATCATATTGTTGAAGCAATACCCACCTACTCCCTAGGTCTGAGGCGTCTGTTGCTATGAAAAAATTCCTTATTGAAGTCAGGTAAATTTCAAGATAGGAGAACTACACAGTTTCATCTTTCAATTTATCGAACGCCTGTTGATGAATTTTCAGGACCATACGAAATCTACGCCCTTTTTTAATAAATGAATCGGTAGGGGGAGGGCGGCTATGATTGAGTAGTTGCGGATGAAGCGGCGATAATAACCGTGCATCCTCAAAATTGCTGTATTCCCTTGACTTAGTAGGGTATCGGAAAGTTACGGATAGCCGACACCTTATCGTGGACGACTTAAGACCTTCACTAGAAACCTGAAAAACCTAGATAGACTAGTTCTGTTTTAAAAAAATTCACACTTACTTATCTTTACCCTTGAAAATTATGCTGCCTTAACCTTTGTAACACTAACTCAATTTACGTAAATGCTCTTCTAATGTGTTGGAAAAGATTACTAAGTCATCCATGTAGGCATGTAGGATATCTCCCAAACAAGTCTCCAAACACAGACGTTTATCATACGAGTAAAAGGTTATAGGGACACAACGTAAACCAAAAGGCATACGCAAAAAATTCCATAATGTCCCCTGGCTGTGCTGAAGGCAGTGTATGGGATACTTTCTTGTTCCATCGGAATCTGATGAAATCCTTTTAGTAAGTCTAGCTTGTGAAATATTTATTCTGGCCCTAGTAAGATAGATATCATCGGTACATGGTACTCGGGAATCTGTCAGGGATTGTTTCTTCGTTTAAAAAAAACGACGAAAATCTACGCATGATCCGCCAAGTTTGATCTTTTTTCGGTACTACTATTAACGGAAAATTATAAGGGCTGTTTGATTTCCTAATGGGACTCCTTCCTTTAACATTTTACCTACTTCCTCTGGTCTCATTCTGAAATTTCATAGGAATCCTGTACGAAGGTACATAGATTACTCTGTTTGTCTTGATCCTGATTTGATGCTCTATGACATCCGTTTTTTCCTAAAGGTTCCATCCGTAGTGGAAAAAACATCATTATATTTAGTTAACAGATTCAAAAAATTTCTGCTGAATTTCTTCTTCTTGATATCTTTTATTGATTTTGTTCTTTATAGATTGCACAAGGGTTTCATCCGCGACTGATTGAGCGGTGATTTATCTCAGCTACGTAAGAATGCGATGTTTTATAAACTTCGCATCCAAGATATGTTATTTTTGTGGATTACTAAAGTGGTATTCAAATGATTACAGACTTCGATATTACATTGCTGTTGTGAGCCGACTGTATAAACGGCTTGTGTGACGGATATCCGTGTGTTTCAGAGTTTCGGAAAGGATTAATGTTTCAGATCCTGGCAAGGTTCTTTTTACACGCACTAATATATTTGAAGTTACCGTTTTAGGGCTCGAGATTTGCGTGCAAGCTGATATTACGGTGCTGAGCGAGTTCTGTTGGGTTGCCCGTATTATTTCTTGGTTCATGAGACAGGTGATTGGTTCCGTAAGGTAAGTGACAACTCTGTCTGTCTCTTTATTATCTAAACAGATTTTAGGGTATTAGAAGACCTATAGAATTTCCCTTTGATATACACGCCGTGTTTTGCAGGTGCTAAGATAATATTTGAGTGCCCATAGACGGGTATCCGATAATTACTGCGGGATACATATTAATGTTTTGTACAACGACAAAGGTATCAGCAAAACGTGCCGCTTACCGACCTTGTACTGTACATGATTTTAACGCCCACAACATTTAATTCATTATTCCCAATGCCTGAGAGCCTTATTCCGGACTTTTCTATAGGGAAATTTGAAAAGCGTAAATGATGAGTCCTTAAATCCATTATATTACGTGGACTACCAGAATCAAAGAACAAAGTGAATGACTTATTGGTCCCAAAATTTACTGCATGTAAGGTTGGTCGCAACTCGTTTTGACTAATAATTGCATGAATTTGTTGCAAATCTACGGAACCTGCACAGATTTTTTTTGATTCGGCCGTGTGTTTCATAGGAAAATCAATTGTCTCACAATGATCTATAAATGATATTAAACTGATTATTTGATACAAAAGATGTTGATATTGATGACCAACATCGCCCTCATCCCCCCTTGGAGTGAACTACGTGGTATTTGTTTTGTTTATCACACCTGAAAATTCGCTTGCCCTTGCGAGTTCTGGCTAGACGGCCCAGGAACAGAGGTACCTGAAGCACGATTTTGTTTTGTTTTTGCTGTTGTAGCAGAATTTCCGTTTGGTTGTTTCTTCTTATAGTACTGAGGACCCTTCTTTTATTGCACTAGCAACTGGTTGCGTGTTGTAGCGTTTGGCTGTTGATTCCTCGAGTAGCAACGGTTATATGAATGAGTTGAACTATTGTGATTTGAACAAAAACGCGTCCGACAGTCTGAAATCATGTGACCTGGTCGTTTACAGTTATAACAAACCATCCCTGCAACTTGATTATTATTATGTACCACATTTACTTGTTGTGGCTTGTTCTCATTTTTTGCAAAACTTGAATGAGCGAAGGATCTAGGTCGGTACATTTAGACATGTGTTTTTTGATTTGTTTATACACATCTAATTCCGTACTGTCGGGCTGCAATTTTTTATCAAAAACACCGTACTAACGCTTCAGGCAACATTACAGTGATAGACGTAAGGTAGATCAAACGGATAAAATCTTTCACTTTGATTTAGCACCCGCAACCCACCCGGAGTTACCTAAACTATCCTGATATTCATTTAGCCGGTCGGCAATTAGCGCCGCCCGCTCGACAACATTGAGCTGAGTCATGGAGGCTTGGTTTAAGGAATATTTCTCAATGCCAATACTACATCTAAAGCCTCTTCACCCCCATACACGGCACGTAATCTAATTTTGAACTCGTCCCATGTAAGCGCTTCTTGGAAAGAAACCCCCCTTAGATACGCACTTCGTCGCCTTTCAACAAAGTCAACGAAGCTCTTGGCCTCCTGTAATTGTACTGCTGGGTCTGTGATGCTTTTTGCATTTTTAAATGAGCGTTATACAGATGAGATCCAGCCTCAACACTTTGAGGCAGGAAACTCATTGACCCCCGACCTTGAAAAGGGACTATCGCTGACCTCGCGCTTAACGAGAGTCACCACGTTGGGGTTGCCAGCCGGAGTGGTTGCCATTTCGGCTTTCACTTTTTTCTTATCACTTCTATCCTTGCAATCCTATCAAAATATCTATAAGAGTACACTCGACCACTACGTAAACGCATAAGCAATGTACTGTATAAGTGTGTTATAATAATAGGAAAATCCCCCAAAAGATACAAAAATACAGATAATATGATAAAATATTATACGGAGAATTCCTCCTGCAAGAAATGGTTAATGACAACTAGAAAAGAAAAAAAATTAATCTGCGGGCGAGAACCTCGTAGTTGAAGATAGGTTCTGTAATGAAGGAAGATTAATATGGCGAACAACTCACCCCCAGAATACTGGACGATCGACTCTTGATGAACAACACTTCACTGAGGAAAAGACCTGAATAGATAAAAACTGGTACTTAGCTCCAGATTATATTGCGAAGGATTGTTGACATGGATGACGTCACAGTTCCTGTCCACGTCTCGCGTCGTAAGTCGTGATGACGTCACGGCCTTCTCTCGGTGCACGATGCGCGGTAGAGTCCAAGATTGATGACGTCACAGCCTCCGTCCTTGTCACTACTGCGTATAGCTGTCCACTCTGCGTCCTTGCTCAGTGAACGGGTGATGTTACCCTGTGTTCGTTTTCTTCTTTGCCGTTGATGTTCGATGCCGCCTCGTCCGGTGTAGATTCACGAAGATAAAGTGACAAAACAGTTGCTCAAACGTCAGTGTTAAAATGCTTGTATTCCTCTCGATGAAGGACATAGTTGCGTCTTCATAAACTGTTGCGTTGATTGAAGATCCCGTTTCCTCTGTTTCGTTTGATGTTGAAGGTGGAAGTTAGTTCTTGTAGACCTTCGGTCGGCTGATATGGGTCTTGTTAATTATGTTCTTCGTTTATTCGCTTGCCACCACTTTCTAATGTCTTATCGCTTGGCGATAGACTTTTTGTTTTTTCCTTACGGCTGTTATCCGTAAGTAATGTTTGGTTCCTCTCATCTCCCTTGGATATCTTAGTAGAGAGGTTCTTTTTCTTGTCTGAGGAGATGATTCAAACAGGCTAGTTGAACAAGTTAACAACTTTATTCTGTAACTCCATACTAGGAGATGCAGCTCGGTCGGACGACCGATATGTTTGACTGTTGGCGTGGAACTGCCATTCTAAAGCATCGCGTCGATAGCGGAACATTAGCTATCTCAGCAATTCATATAAAAACACATGCGTAGTTCGCCGGCTCGGAAGTTACAAGTTTCCGGCGTAGGTTAACAGGTCAACCGCTTCCCATGGAAGTTGTTGTGCAAAGTTATCATAACATAAAAATGTTGACAAAGCTTAGAGCTAGATCAGGCTACTGCAGACAGTGCATAGCGTAATCTAAGGTCTGCTTTGGTCACGTAGAACCCTCCTAATGCCATGACCCCAGGTCACTGGTTTATATATAATGTAATTCTTACATATATCTGCCAGGTAAGTATGTATAAAACTTTATTGTATCATAATAATATCATTTTAGTTGAAAAGGAAAATTTTTTAACAACTTACTTTACTTGCCTTAGCACCAAATCTGTCAGTGACTGGAATTTGAAATATTTTTTATTGTATAGCTGATAAAATGCCCTTTTTATTTTATGTCTTGGACAAAAAATATATAAGAGACAATATTGATAGAAAACAAACAAAAAAATTTCTCACAATGTTGATGAGTAACCTCTAGATTACAAAAGAAAAAGTTTTTTGTAAATCACTCTAGTTTTGTTAGACTTGATCTTAGGGAGTTCATCTTGGTTTCATGTTTTGGCAAATGATCAAACTTAATCCTTTAATCAACAAAATCCCCCATAAAGTATAAAAAAACAATAACAAAATTGAGTTATTTATTATGGAAGACAAGATCAAGATTCATTGACTGTTGGTCATTAAGTGCTTTGCATTCTGTGAGTAATTCCAACCCTTAGATGTGGCTTGAGTTGGAATTTCCTGGGAGGGCCTGCTTATGATGTTTGACTCGGCTTGCCTTGGTTCTGTACCCTGCAACAGGGCTCAGGAGCTTGGGCAGTTGTTGCCACACTTCAGTTTGGGTATTTTCACACCTTTCCTGTTCTGGTGGTGCAGGTAGGTGTGGAGATCCCAAGTGTCCCTGAGACTCAGATGACACATCTGGCGACTCAAGGGGTTGCATGATACGTGAGATTGCGTGTTGCATGAGTATATAAGGTAATTGATGCTTTCACAAGGAAGTGAATGGTAACTAAAAGTGGACTTAAGAGAGTAGATTCTCTAAGATAAAGGGGCGTAATAATTGGTACAGGCAGTCCCCACTTATCGGCAGCAACAGATAACGGCGTTTTGGTTTTATGATGCTTGGCTAACAACATTGTTAACCAGGTTTTTGGCACCGGTTAACGATATTCGGTGCCAGCAATTTTCGATGTTGGTAAGTGGTTTATCGGCTTTGATAGGCAGTTTATCGTTGTCGGTTGGCGATTTATCGGTGTCATTAGCCAGTTTATTGGCATTGTTAAGTGATTTTTGGGCTGGTAAGCAGTTTATCGGTGTTGTTAAGGGGTTTATTGCCTTTTACGACATTGTAAACGCCATTTATTACCATAATTACTGTGATGTTCCTGTTACCAGAGATTTTTGGTTATTGGCACTTAGCCAGGAACAGAACTCCAGCCATTAATGAAGGGACTGTACTCAAGGATATGCTCTTATATTTTTTTACTGCACACCATGCAAAGGTCATTGCTCTTGAAATTAAGCTTTATCCTTATTAGTAATTTGTTCATATACGGAACAAACCTTTGGTCTTAACATTAGGATTTACTAGCGCCAAGCTGGAAACCGGTAGAATTAAAATTACACTTGTGAGATCCAGGGACTATTGGCATCTATACCAGGTCACGGGGCATGTATACCCAGAATGCCCACGGCGACCTGTGACCCACCAGTTATTTTCCTACCGCCTTTAAGATAAGACGTGTTTACTGTCTATCTGATTTAAAGCCGGTTTTTCAGTTTGCCCGTTTTTTATCCATTTCATTTTTCATTTCTTATTGCTTTTTCTTTCTCTGAGTGTGCTCAGTGGGAGTGTGATCGGTAAGAGTGTATAAGTGGTAGGATGGAGATTTTTGCCTCAACATCGGGATCGTCTGCCATTTCGAAGAGGAGACAAAGGAAATGCCCAGGAGTCAGTGGCTTTCCTTGTTCTAGATTTCTAACTTCGGTGTCGAGGGATCCTCATCCAACGTGTAGTAGGTGCAGGGAAAACGTATGTACGATTACTAATCCATGTTCTGTTTGTCGCGGTTGGTCGGTGGAACAGTGGAAAAAGTTCTATGAGAAAGGCCAATACAAAAGGAAGGCGGTGACGCCATCTTTGGATGACCAAACCTTACCACAGTACGTGGTCAGCGCTAGGCCTACGAGGCGTACCAACCTTGGATGGTTTGCTTGCGCATTATATGGCGTCACGGTTACAGCAGGGTCCAGCAGCGCTGAATGTTCCTCATCCCCCTGGCTTGCAATTTATGGGGAATAATGCCGCGGCTACGCCATCAAATTCGATGTTTACAGTGATGCAGAACGTGGGAGGTAGTTTGGCAGCAAACGTGCGGTTGCCAGCAGAAGCCGTGCAGTCTCTCCCTACGAGATTGGTGACGTCACAACATACGTCACACACCGATATGGCAGGCGCGATGACGTCACAGACTGCTTCTCGGCCTATTTCGCCGCACCCAGACTCAAATACGCCTTCTGACTCGGCAATGCAAACTGTAATGCAGAAATTACAGGATATAGAGAAGAGAATGGATAAGAGAGACAAAAAGAAAGGTGTGATTCGCCTTCTTCGTCTTCTTCTATTTGGCGTCATCGCTAAGTCTGATAACGTCACGGCGAGCGCCAGTCAAGCGTTGGAGGATTCAGGAGTTCGCGACTGATCCTCGGGCTAAGAGGAGAAGAGTGAATTCTTCTTCATCTTCAGACCAAGACTTTCGTATCCAAGTCAGCAGGAAGGTCGGGAAGTCAGTGGCTAGTAAGCACAAAGCTAGCAGACGAAGTCGTTCGCAAGAATCCGAACAAGCGAGAGAGGCGACGGCCGACGGACTAGCGGCTGATGCGGAGTTGCCAGTTTGGATTACAAAGACTACGATGCCGCTGGTAAAATCGACGTTGGCGGCGAAAGGTGCAGCAGAGGATAGAATGCAGGTCCCAGTTTCGCCCGTAAGGCCATTCAAAATACGTACAAAGGATGATAAGGCTCCTATTAAAAGTACGAAGAATAGGGAGTTGGCAACCTCGGCGGATACGTCCGTGGAAGGCAGTGTCCGTCTGGATGAAAGGTCGAGGCCGAGTTCTCCGACGCTCGAAAACGATACCAATACTAATAGAGACGAGGTTATATCTGTTTCAAGGGAGCCTTCATCTTGGAGATCTAGACGAGATTCTCACTCTAGATCCGTGAGCAGAGAAAGAGTGAGGCGTTCTCGTTCCCCTGCTGACTATTCGGGATCGAGCCAATGGCGGCCAGCAAAGATCAAAGAGACCGCGGCCATAGGGGCAGGCGGCCGTGGAATTCCGGGCCGTTTGCCAGAGGATAGGGGTGAGACAACATCCCTTGTGACGGAGAAGCAATACATTAGAAGCCGGAGGAAGAGAAAACCAAGAGTTTCTGGCCTCGTATGCAGAGTGTTATTGATTTGATTCGTCAATTCAATAACCTTTCGGAGAAGACAGAAACACCGGCCAGTATGCTTCCTCCTGGAATTGACATGGCATTTGGATTAAAAAGGGATACCAAGGTGTCGTATGAATTGCCTTGTTCAAGTCATGCGGATTCGGTCTTACAACACGTAAACACAAAGATTGCAGGAAGGGATAATTCCTTAAGATCTAATAGATCATTTAAATTTATTCCCCCTCCAATGATGAAGCAAAGGAAATATTTTATGACACCGAAGGTCCCTTTGCTGTCTAGACAAGTGAACCCTAATGTTGTAAGGTTAAGGCCTGGATTAACCTTGGATCAGGTTAAAATGGAGTGCCCTTCGATGACATACCAAGAGGCTGCTACGTTAGAAGCAACAGCTTCTTCTGTCTTTCAGACTGCTTCTTGGTTAGATCTTTGGTCAACAGCAGTGGCGAAGATTGCATCCTCGGACGTGACAAGAAAAGTAGTGGATGAATCATTGTTCATTAGATTACTACAGTCAGGTTCAAGGATTGCGTACCTGACAAACTTAAGTGCCAATGTATGTGGGCGGCAAATATCCTGCTAATGAGGAGAGATGCAGCGTTGGCTAGACTAAGCCGTACTGTGGATTTGGATTCCCTGTTAGCGGTGAGGAATGGGGATATCTTGGAGTCGCAACTGCTGTTGCCAGAGGTCATACTGGAAGAGGTGATAGATAAGATGGATGGACACTAACGATAGGTTGGTGCAGCAGGCAGTTAGGAAAATGTCTAACAGTCAAGCTACTCCTTTGGAGGGGAGACAACAGCAAATATCTCGGAAGACAGTGAGACATAACATCCCTAATAGAGCCAGAAGACCCTCTTCCCCAAAGAGGCTAACTCATTGGCCCTTTCATAATAGAAACAACAGAGGGAGGGGAAGTAGGGGAAGAGGGAGAGGCTCAAGAAGATAGGATGGGCGCCTCTCATCACTCGGCCACACCAGTGGGGGGTTGCCTGGCAAATCACTGGAAGGTGTGGCAGGAACTAGGGGCAGAGCAGTGGGTGGTGGATGTTCTCAGGATCGGGTATTTGATCCCGTTCGAGGTAACCCCGCCCCTGACAGATCAGCCATTACCCCACTTCGCTTATGCTCACGAATCTCAGAAGGCCATTATTCTGCAAGACGAACTGAAGAAGATGATGGAAAAAGGAGCTGTGGAACAAGTATGCAGTCCATCAAAAGGCTTCTACAGCAGGATTTTCCTGGTACCCAAAGCCAACGGGGAGTGGAGGACAGTAATAGACCTGTCAACTCTGAATCTGTTTATAAGGAAAACCAGTTTCAAAATGGAAACTCCAAAAACTGTTCTACAAGCAGTCAGGATCGGGGACTTTATGCTGACAGTCGATCTGAAGGACGCATACTTTCAGATACCAGTCCATCAGTCTTCAAGGAAATTTCTCCGCTTCAGTCTTGCAGGGAAAGCTTTCGAATTCAAGGTCCTGTGCTTCGGATTGACAACGTCTCCTCAAGTTTTTATAAGAGTGTTCACTCTCGTGTCGACGTGGGCGCATGCTCAGGGGATCAGGCTAATAAGATATCTGGACGATTGGCTGGTGATAGCGAAGTCCAGAGAGAAATTACTCAGGGACAGGGCGACCCTCCTGCAGCTTTGTCACAGCCTAGGTACTGTGATAAATCAGGAAAAGTCGCAGTTGGATCCAAGTCAACGTTTGGAGTATGTGGGAATGGTTATAGACGCAACAGAAGCCAAAGTATTCCTGATAGACCAAAGAATAGAGAAATGCAAACAAGTGGTGAATGCCTTTCTGGGAAAACAAACACAGCCAGCAAGGCAGTGGCAGGTGGTACTGGGAATCCTAACCTCCCTGGAGAAGCTAGTACCACAAGAAAGGCTACACCTTCTGTCCCTACAATGGAGGATGAAGGGAGTTTTGGTCACCAATAGTAGATCACCCGTACGAGCAAATTGCCTTGTCGGGCAGAAGTGAGGAAAGACTTGCTGTGGTGGGTGAACGACGACAATCTGACAGTGGGTGTCCCCCTTCAACAATCCTCTCCGGACCTCTTGCTGTTCTCGGATGCATCACTAGAAGGCTGGGGAGCCCATATGGAGGAGTTGATGGTGTCAGCAAAATGGAGTTGCAAGGACAGAGAACTCCATATAAACGTGCTGGAGCTAAAAGCAGCATTTCTAGCTCTACAGGAATTCAGGGAGAGAGTAAAGGGACACTCAGTAGTATTGATGTCAGACAACACCACAGTAGTAGCTTATATAAACAAACAAGGAGGCCTAGTTTCTCAGAAGTTACATGTGATGACAGTTCAACTTCATCAGTGGGCTGTAGAGAAACCTGGTAGGCATCAGGGCCAGGTATATTGCGGAAAAAAGGAAACATAGTGGCCGACAAGTTGAGCCGCAGGGATCAGATTCTGGGAACGGAGTGGTCCCTGCACCAACAGGTAGTGGACAGGATGCTCATGTTGTGGGAAGGACCGATCATAGACCTATTCGCAACCAGGTACAACAAAAAGTTGGAAGTGTATTGTTCGGGAGTCCCAGACGCAGAGGCAGTAGCAGATGATGCGCTACAACACCCTTGGGACAATCTGGACGTGTACGCATTTCCTCCATTTTGTCTGATCCGTCAGGTTCTGAACAGGGTAATGCGGTCTCAGAACCTCAAGATGACCCTGGCAGCTCCGTTATGGCCGAAGGCAGAGTGGTTTCCAGACCTACTGGAACTCCTAATAGATGTGCCGAGAGAGTTACCCCCATGGAGCAACCTACTGTGTCAGCCGCATGGAGAGTACCACCCAGTCGGTGAAGTCCTATCGCTTCACGGTGGAGACTGTCAAGTATCTCCTCCGAGCGAGAGGGTTTTCGCAGAAAGCAGCAACTCAGATGGCAGGAAATATCAGAAAATCATCTGCGACAGTATACCAAGGAAAGTGGTCAGCATACTGTGATTGGTGTCGTAGAGGGAACTTGTCTCCACTCGGTACCACTATTCAGCAGTTAGCAGACTTTTCTGATATATCTCAGAACAGAAAAGCATATGTCTGTATCTGCAAGTGAAGGGGTACAGGGCTGCTCTAGCCTTAGTCTTACGAATGAAAGGGGTGGACATTTCGTCTTCGTGGAGTTGGCCATGCTGATGAGGAGCTTTGAACAGTTCATTGTCCACCAAAGGAACTAGAAGCCCAGAGTTGGGATCTGACCATGGTACTGAGTAGTCTGACAAAACCCCCCTACGAACCACTAAGGCAGTCTACAGATAGGAGCCTGACCCTGAAGACTGTCTTCTTATTGGCCCTGGCTTCAACCAAAAGGGTGGGGGAGCTACATGGCCTGTCATATCTCATAAAGCACTCGAGAGGTTGGAGGTCAATGGTATTTGAGTTTGTTCCAGAATTTGTGGCCAAGACCCAAAACCCAACAATAGTGGACGGCAGATTCGACTCCTTTGCCATACCTTCCTTGGCAGACTTTGTAGACAATGACAAAGATGAGATGCTTCTGTGCCCCGTCAGGGCACTAAGGGAGAGTACTTAAGAAGAAACAAGGCACCTCAGGCCGGGTGTTCCGGAGGTTGTTCGTAAGTACAGGACGGAACAAGAAGGAAGTGTCCAGGAATACAATATCGTTTTGGCTAAGGAAGACGATCAGAAATGCTTATATGACAGAAGACAGGGGGTCAGATAGCCAGGTGGGAGCTAGAGCTCATGACATCAGGGGCTTGAGTGCTTCTCTGGCATTTAAGAAGAACATGTCTTGTGGAGAGAATTCTGAAAGCTGATGTGTGGAAACGCCAAACAACTTTCACCATATTTTATTTGAAAGATGTTGCCCATAGATCTTTGGACACTTTTTCCTTGGGTCCAGTGGTGGCGGCCCAACAAGTGATATAGCTCATCCAGGTCCCCTAGCGGGTCAGTTTGTGTCTAGTCTAAGATGAAGGTATGAAAGTGGAATGAATGGGATGACTGGTCTTTTTTCTTTACTACTTTCTTCCTACTCCTTTAACTACGGGCAATATGAAGGAGGGTACCGTCATATGCTGGAACGGACTAGATGCAGGTGAGGTGGTCAGCCGTACTGTGAAGCTATCTTAGGTTATGATATACTTTTCAGTAGCAACACACCCCTCTAGATAATAGGGAAGAGAGGGGTGAGGGTGGATCCAGTTACAAGGGACAAGAGTAAACCATAGAATGGTATCAACACCCAGTAAGGGAAACCAATAGATTCGCTTATATCTTTGGTTCTAGGTTCATTGTCCATTCTCTTAGAATTTCCCTAATATATTCGGAAATGGATAAGGTGGCAAACTCCCAGTCAGTTGTAGAGACTTACCTCCCTCCAATAAGTAAGTCTTAGAAATATAACTGGTGGGTCACAGGTCGCCATGGGCATTCTGGGTATACATGCCCCCTGACATGGTATAGATGCCAATAGTCCCTGGATCTCACAAGTGTAATTTTAATTCTACCGGTTTCCAGCTTGGCTCTAGTAAATCCTAATGTTAAGACCTCAGGTTTGTTAGTTATGAAAAATACAAATTAGTTACAAATTTGGTATTTTTAATAGCCATATGTCAGCTGACTTCATCATCATTTCCAGATATACCTTGTGTCTATTGACTAAACTCGTCAATAGTAAGCCCAAACTTTGCGTGTTCATGTTCATAATGAGGTACAAGCAGTAAAGTTTGAGCAAAATATTGTTTCAATAAAAGTTGTTCACAAACTGAACATGTATCACAAGCAAGTAAAGGATATATTTGGTGATCCCAGTTTGATAAAAGTGATTCAGACATTAGAAGTTTCTTCCTTCTTAAGTATTTATTATTATTTGTCAAAAAGAGTTAAGTGTTTGTAAATTGAATAATGCATTATGAAATTTAATACAATATGTTTGATAATTATTAACCATCTTATACGTACTTATAGTACCCTCCTCCCATGTTCCTGTCTGGTACACATCTGTAGTCAGCAACAGTCTTGGAATAAAGTGTTTGTCAGGCATCACAATTAGAAATAAAACTTACCGCAAGGATCTGTATTTAATTGAAGGTTGAATTTGGGCTGAGTGTATGTAGTGTAAGAACCTATGGTACTATCTCCAGGGTATAAGATAGATACACCTTTAGGCTAAAGCCATATTACTGGTGTCCAGATAATGGTGAGGGGTCTCATGGTCTGGAGAGTTTATTTTTCCCCAATCTCTCCCACTTAAATCAGATCAGCCATAATGAAAGTATTGTACGTGAATCTTCGAAATATAAAATTATTTTGATGATGCATGCAGTTAAACATCTGTATCAAAATGCAGTGAAATGATTTTGGAGCTATTCCACATGTGGGATATTAAATATGAATATTAAACTGTCTTATCCTTATGTCTTATTGGTATAGCTTACATATTCAGGAAAATATGATGATGTAAAGGAAATACACATATTCTAACAGGTTTTTTTTTTGGTAAAGAGTCACACGATAGTAATATTTTGTTGGAGGAGAATGGAATGTTGTATTGCTTCAATTGGTTACACACATTTTTCCTTTAACAGTGGGTGCTGACTCCAATTGAAGTGGCTATTGAAGATATCCAAAAGAAGACCAAAGAATTAGCAGCAGCCATCAATCAGGATCCTCCAGATCACAAGATATTGCAGATGGTATTGCAGGTAAGGTTGGTTTGATGCTGGAAACTTAAGCAAATTGTTCATTTCATGAAACTTCTTATGTAACTTTTGACTCTCATTGAACTTTTAAGAAAAATGTAATGAAAGTTTCAGCAAATGCCATACAGAAGATAGGTATTGTTTGTAAGGCCTCATATATTTATGACAGTGATAAAATCAGTGTTCTCCAGTGTGGTTGTCTGCTTCTGTCAGATATTTATCTGTTATAGAGTGGTTTGTGGTAGTAGGTTTCTGTTTCCTAGCCCTTAAACGCTGACTGGACGTATTTTACGTCAAAATTTTTTGTCTCTCGGGTGCCGACTGGACGTATTTTACGTCGACATACAAAAGTTTTTTTAAAAATTCGCAGAAAAATACTTTTAGGCCTACCAGCGGAAAACTCTTGAATCATGCGCCTTGGGGGATGCTGGGAGTTCATGGATCAAGGTGTTGTTTTGTTTACAATCGTTACGCAGGCGTGCAAGCGCCAATTTCTTTCTTGCCGCACTAAAAAGTATCTGTGACACATCTCGGAAATTATTTTGTCACTTTGACATAATTTTTGTACCATTTTAAATTAGCCGTTACATGAAGTATTATATATGAAAATGTGCACATTTTTATGTAGAATACAACAAAAAATACTCATGATTGTAGCTTTTATCAGTTTTGGGATATTTTCATATATACGATAAGTGCCAAAAACAATTTCAACCTTTGGTTCAACTTTTGACTCTACCGAAATGGTCGAAAAAAGGGATTTTGACGTAAGGAAAAATCTATTTATTTCTGGGCGATTGGCTCGTGTCGCCAGCGAAATATCCTTTAATCTATTATTCTAGGGTAAATGTACTAACACATACCACAGAGAATAAATAAATAAAGAAAAAGGTCAGTATAATGACTCGCTCACCCTCCCAGAGAGTGTCGGTATGAACACTATGGCGAGTGAGACCACTACCACGAGCCAAATGCCAATAGAATTCTCCCACTACAAAATCCCCCAAGAGGGGAGCCGACCCACAGAGTGGGCAGCACCTACTACTACTACTCCATCCCATGCTGCCGACTGCTGCGCCTCTGGTGGCCATCCTGAAGTTAGCAGGCAATCTTGGCGATGGGATGGGTAGGGCGGGATTTCGCTGGCGGACACGAGCCAATCGCCCAGAAATAGATTTTTCCTTACGTCAAAATCCCTTTTCTGGGCTCAGCTCGTGTCGCTGCGCGAAATCGTACCAGAGAAATAGCACAAGATTGTAAAGAAAAAAATTTAACAAAATATAAAGGGTCTCAAATAAAAGATAAAATAAAAATAAATCAATATTGCTAATAAAGATACATATACACAGTGATACAAATAGAAATATTACTTAACTTATACTATAATTCGCTAATAATATTTCTTAACCTTAAGGTAATATACATATATACAGGAGAAATATCATATATGTACAACAATGGTATCTGTGTAAAGCTTATGTATCAAAACAATCTAAAGCAATTAATATGAAAAGTTGAATAAAACAAACTCAACAATAATAAAATATAAAGAATGTATATGACTTAATATACAAAACCCGTAACCATTATAATAAGATGTATCTCCTAGCATAAAATAAGGAGATGACATCCACGAGATCAGTAATCATCACAAATGTGAGTGTCCCTAGCAAAAAATAAGGGACACCCACTATAACATCATCAAAGCAGCTAAGACACAAGGTGATCGTAAATGAACAAGGCAGGTATAGACGAACTGTTGGGTGAGGCAGTAGAAAGGAGGACTGAATCTTCTACTAAGGATTAGTCAGAGTCAGGGGAAACTATGTTACCCACTGCAACTGCTGAAAATTTCAGGGCTTCCAAAGACTTTAAGTAATGACGTTTGAACACTGTCGGTGATTTCCATCCAGTATACTTTTTCAAACTCATCGAAGTTCATATGTTGGAAATAGTTAATTGAGGTGGCTACTGCCCTTGACATCATGTGCTTTTGGAAAAGAGTCAGGATTGGTCTTGTTTTTTAACGACAAGTACAGGATTTGTTGTCTGATGCCTTTAATAGATAAAAGTTACCCACCTTTTTCTCTCCTAAAGAGAGGACCGATGAGGATGAAGGAGGTCTAGATAGAAAGGCTCGTAAAGTTGAAACTGGGCAAAGAGATATATTCTTGTGGAAGGGGTAGGGTAGTACCTTCATGGTTCCCACCTCATCAAAGGATCTTCATTCTTAGCTAAAAAGCTACGTTCCGGTGAAAGTAGTATTCTCCCCTGTGGGAAAGGAACTGAATATGATCCGGATCTCTGGATAAAGCGACAGTTCTGAAATTCTAGCTCCTGAGGCCAAGCTTAATAAAATAAGGTTTTTTCTTAAAAGCATTATAAATGAGCATGTGTCATTATTGGTTTCTGAAGCCAGTTTTAGAACATCGTTTAAGAACCAAGATACTGACGTAGGCCTTACAGAAGGTCTAAGTCTAGCACAGGCCTTGGGAATAGACGAGAAGTAGGAATCTGTTAAGTCTATGTTGAACCCAAATTGAAAAATCTTTTCAAGGCTGACTTGTTGTCGTAATTGTGCTAGCTGCTAAGCCTTTTCAAATAAGGATCTGAAAAAGGATATAGCTGAATTGATTGTCATGATCTCTAATATCTGATTCTTTCAGGAAGGTTGCTAACTTTTTGACAGCAGCATCGTACTGTCTCAAAGTTGAATCTCTCTTATCTGATTCCAAGAAGAGAATATTCTGAGGGCCAATATTCGCATCCCTTTTCGCTGCAAACTTCATGAAATCCATAAAGTTAGGGTTTTGAGAATCCCTGAGGAAGCGAACACAGTCTTCGTTTGTACTGACTGGGAGAGCTTGGATGGGGATCCGAAGAGGGCGGAGACCCAGTTCCAGGATGAGAGGGTACCAATTGCTCTTCCATTTTTAATGAAATTAAAAATGGAGCTGCTGCAGGGCCAGATGGAATTCCTGCTATTTGTTAAAGAAAGTAGTTCATTCTATCGCAAAGCCACTTGCAATATTATTAAGACAAAGTGTAGATACAGGCAAGATATTATGATGAGCACAAATTAGCATATATTACCCCTCCTACTTTCAAAAGTGGATCAAGACTAGAGGCAAGTAATTATAGGCCTGTGAGTCTAACATCACATATTATGAAAGTGTATGAAAGGGTAATGAAGAAAAATATTATGAAACATTTAATAAAAAATAATTTGTTTAATAAAGGACAACATGGTTTTCGTACCCGGAAAAAGTACACAAACCCAACTGTTAGTCCACCGTGAAAACATATTCAAAAATATGAAAAGCGGAAATGAAACAGATGTGGTTTATTTAGACTTTGCAAAAGCTTTTGATAAAGTAGACCATAATATATTAGCGAAGAAAATTAGAAAACACAATATCGTGGATAAAGTAGGAAGATGGTTAAAGAATTTTTACACAACAGAAAACAGATAGTTATTGCAAACGACGAGGATGGATGAAGCCAAGGTAATATCCGGTGTGCCGCAAGGTACGGTGTTAGCTGCAATACTGTTTGTTATTATGATTGAAGACAAATAGACAATAATGTTAAGGATTCGGTAGTGAGTAGTTTCGCAGATGACACAAGAAATAAGTAGAGAAATTACTTGTGATGAAAGATGGAACGCTCTACAAAGAGACCTTAACAAAGTATATGATTGGGCAGAGGTAAATAGGATGGTATTTAACTCTGATAAATTTGAATCAATAAAATTATGGAGACAGAGAAAGAAAGCTATATGCATATAAGGGACCTAATAATGAGGACCATCACAAATAAGGAAGCAGTTAAAGACCTTGGTGTGATGATGAATAGGGAACATGTTATGCAATGATCAAATAGCAACTCTGTTGGCAAAATGTAAAGCAAAAATGGGAATGTTGTTAAGGCACTTCAAAACAAGAAAAGCTGAACACATGATTATGCTTTATAAAAACATATGTTCGTATAGTCCACGGTTGAATATGCAATATGATATGGTACCCACACTATCAAAAGGAATATTGCACAAATAGAGAGTGTACAAAGGTCCTTTACAGCTAGAATAGAAGAAGTTAAGGACCTAGACTACTGGGAAAGACTACAATTCTTAAAAATTATATAGTCTAGAAAGGAGAAGAGAACGCTACATGATAATTCAGGCATGGAAACAGATAGAAGGAATAGCAGAAAATATCATGAACTAAAAATATCAGAAAGAGCAAGCAGAGGTAGATTAATAGTGCCCAAAACTATACCAGGAAAAATAAGGAAAGCACACAGGACATAATCCACTACGCACCAGCATCGATAATGCAGCGTCTATTCAATGCGTTGCCAGCTCATCTGAGGAATATATCAGGAGTGAGCGTAGATGTGTTAAGAATAAGCTCGACAAATATCTAAACTGCATCCCAGACCATCCAAGATTGGAAGATGCAAAATATACCGGAAGATGTACTAGCAACTCTCTGGTAGACATTAGAGGTGCCTCACACTGAGGGACCTGGGGCGGCAACCCGAAAACAAGATGTAAGGTTCTTAAGGTTCTGGCCAGTCTGGGGCTACTAGAGCCACTTGACCCTTGAATGTCCTGAGTTTGTTTAACACTTTCATGAGAAGATTCACCGGAGGAAAGACATAAATCTTCTCCCAGTTGTTCCAATCTAGAGGCCAGGGCAGTCTCCGTGGCATAGGCCAGAGGGTCCAGGTTGGGGGCCACATAAACACGGGAGTTTGTGGTTCGCTTGAGATGCGAAGAAAGGAAGAGATCTACCTGTAGACCTGGAACTCTCTGAAGAATCCATTGGAACGAACTGTTGTCCAGTGACCATTCGACTCTAGAGGTACTGATCGGGATAGAGCATCTGCTATGACGTTTCTCACTCCAGCTATATGGGTGAGGAGAGATGCCAACTGAACTTGTCCGCCAGGGAGAATATGGCTACCATGACATGATTTAGATGACGTGACTTGGAGCCTCCTCTGTTTATACAATGTACTACCACTGCGCTGTCCAGGACTAGTTTTAGGGTGGGAGTACTTTGGCGGTCGTAACCTTTTTAGAGTCAAGAAACAGTGCCATTCGCCTCCAAGTACGTTTATATGGAACTGACGGAACTGAGGTGACCACGTTCCCTGAACCTTTTTTGAACTGGGAATATCCTCCCCAACCGCTTAATGAAGCGGTCGTGTGGAGAAGTGATCCCTGGAGGAGGAAACTGAAGGGGTCACTGACACCGATAGGTTCTTGACTTTCGCCCACCGGCCGAAGTCGATTCTTTAGAATCAGAGGGACTGAGGACAATTTGTCCCTGGACCTGATATTTGCTCGTGAGCGCCAGATTCTGGTTAGGTCTTTCAGTTTGGCTTTCATTAGGATGTTCGTCACTGATGCAAACTGGAGAGAACCCAGGATCCTTTCCTGAGATCTTCTTGAAGCCAGTTTGTGACTCAGAAATTGCTTGACTGACTTCGCTATTTCCTTCCTCTTGGACGATGGAATCGACAGAGTATGGGAGGATTAGATTCCATTGAATGCCTAGCCACTGAAAGTTTGACTCTGGAGTGAGTCTTGATTTGGTCCTGTTTATCTTGAAGCCTAGATATTCCAGGAACTGAATCACTTTCAGTGTTGCTTTGTTGCATTCCTCGACTGTTGAAGCCCAGATCAACCAATCGTCGAGATACGCTACTACCATAACCCCTTGCGATCTGAGTTGTTGAACAACTACTTCCGCCAGCTTCGTAAACACTCTGGGTGCTACGTTGAGCCCGAAAGGAACTACCTTGAAGGAGAATGTCTGGTCTCCTATCTTGAAGCCTAGATAAGGACGGAAGTGTTTTCTTGCAATAGGGATATGATAGTAAGCGTCTGTAAGATCGATAGAGGTGGTGACGGCCCCACGGGGAAGTAAGGTCCACACCTGCGAGATCGTGAGCATCTGAACTTGTCGCAGCGAATGGCTAAGTTTAAGCGGGACAAGTCTAAAGGATTACTCTTCTTTTTTTGTGAGCCTTTCTTTGGCACGCTGAACAAGCGACCTTGAAATTTTAATCTTTTGACTCTCGCTATAGCTCCTTTCTGAAGGAGATCCTCCGCATACTCCGTCAGTTCTTTGGAAGGAAGTTGACAAGGAAAGGCCTGGATGGAGGTGGGTTTGTTAACCAGCTCCAACCCAGGCCTTTTGACACAATGCTGTGAGCCCACTTGCTGAAGTTCCACCGGTGGCGAAAGTGAAACAGCCTCCCTCCTACCTGAAGTTCTTCATTGGTTCTGGTAACCTCCTCGGCCTCCTCTGAAGTGTTTTCCCCTATTAAAGGGCCCTCCCGATCCTCTCCCACGAAAGGAACGCTTACCTCTGCCTCCCTTACCCGAGCGGTCATACTTCTGTGAAGATTGACTCTGAAGGCTTGATTGTAAGCTGGAGAGATGGCGTAAGAGTGGAGGGCTGAGCTGAGGGGAGATCACGTAAATTGGCTGTGATTGAGCCTTTGAAGTGGAAGGCTGGGCTGTTTTGCACTAAGGGAACCACCGGAACTTGTTGAGAAAAGCGGGGCTTGGCTTGCTTTTCTGGTAGGGCTGGAAACGCCTGGGTTTCCTTTGCCTTTACCTCTAGCTGCAAGATCTTGCCTCCTCTTAGCCGTAAGGCCCCAACGGTCCTTAAGGCTCTGGTTCAACCTCGTCGCCTCTGACTGGACTTCCTTCACCATTGCTTCTAGGAAGAGATCTGCTCCCCAGATGCTCGACGAGAGTAACCTATTCGGCTCGTGCCGAATGGTTGCTTCTTGTAGGACATGCTTCCTACAATTCGTCCTAGCAGTGGCAAACTCAAACATATCTGACTGTACCGTTTGAGTCAGGGATTTGGTCATAAGTTTGAAAAAGCGGCTCTGAACCATAGGCTATGGTGGCCACCTCGGTCATAGCCATAGAATTAATCGATCTGGCTAATCGCGATTTAGCGTCAAATTCAGCCTGAATAAGGCTATCTGGAAGCTGGGTAGCTTTTCACCAAACTGCTCCAGCACAGTCCGGTTTGAGTTTGCAGCTGAGAAGGTGTTCGGTAAGTCTTCCCATAATTCTCCGGCTAAGAAGGAAGTAACGGAGATGTAGGATCTGCTTCCTTCAGTTGAGGCATGGGGTCCCCCCTTCTGGGCCGCTGGAATGGTAGACGTCGCGATCTTTGTTTGTCAGGAAAGGGAGCGGGGTACTCTCATCCATCGTGAAGATCGTAAAGGGACTCTTGAAAGGTTGGATTTTCGTATTAGAACAATCCATGTCCTCTAAACACCTGAGCCATTCTCTCTGAGCCTGGTCACGTGAATAGAGGACTGTCCTCCTTTGGTACCCTATCATCTCGAATCATGGCTGAGGCGGTGAGCCTTGCGTAGCCGATGAACGGAGGCTGAAGGTCTTCCGGGTAGAACTCGAAGTCCTCTATCCTTCGAGTTCCAAATTCCGGTATAGAAATGAGTCCGTCTTGGAAGGGGGCGTATGACGCTACTCTCCACGGGTTGTTCATCGAGAACGGAGGTAGAGAGTCATACGGGGAAGCTGGGCCTCCACCTGCATTGAAAGGTGGAGGAGAGGCTAGAGGAGCTTGGCTCAGTCCGGCTATAATGGAGTCTTGAGAAGTAATCCTATCCGACAACCGAGAGATATTTGTTCCATGCTACTCTTTAAAGAGACCCAACCAGGTCGCCCACCTGTTGCAACAGGCCAGCACTGGAGTCCAAAGCCGGAGCTGCTGCGGAGGTGGAGGGGTGGCTCTGAATTGGAACCAAGGGTAGCGGAACTGACGACTCTGCCGGAGTGTGAGATCTCTCTCTGGAGGATTTACTCCTCGAGGACTTAGAGCCGGACCCAGAAGCTTTAGATCTGTCTGCTCCGGGATTCCTAGCGGAGACTTACGAGAGGAGGATGACGCCGAAGCCGTCTTCTTAGACGACGACGACGTCTTTGTCAAGGATTTCACTGCTTGACCCTTGACCTTGGGTCTAACCGAAGCGTCAGGAGGAGTATACAATTCATCACCCGTAAAGCCTTGGAAGGATGGAGAGGTTGCAGGAGTAGAAGAAACAGTTACGCCCAAGGGTATCCTTGGGTGTCCACCTTACCTACCTCGACCAACAGGTCGTCTACACCTACCATAGGTTCTACATTAATATCCAACGTCGCGACTTCCGAGGAGATGTCCTGGCCTTGGTCAGTCAATGAGGCAGCCAGCTGTTGCTGGATGAAGGCGATAGTCGGGGCCGCCTCTACTGGGTCGACGTATCCTGTCGCCTTGCCTCCGGGGAAGATTAGTACCGCCAACCTTTTCTCCAGGATGTAGGGCATACCCTTGGCGGCGTTCTTCCCGAAACCGCCGACCCAGGCCCGCAGGGTTGCCAGTGCGGTATCCCTCACTGCGGCGCCTGAGAAAGAGAGGGTATCGATTAGATTTAAGAATAACTTAAAACTAAAGGTAACTTAAAGCATAACTTAACTTATAGGGGCTATAAGGCCCCTTGAATTTTCCTTAAGTTAGAGTGATTAATGCAAACTTAAGCACTAAAACAGATGCGGACCAGCTACCGGGAGATGGAATACTTACCCCGTCTAACAGCTGGCTCACCAGATCGTAACATATGGTACACGTCTCATGGTACCAGACCTGGATGTCCCCGTGCGGAGTCGCGCATGGAGCTGGGACCGGTCAAACTTCGTGTCCACACGGGTCTGAAGTGTGGCGGCGCATCCCGGATGCTCACAGTTGGTGGTCTGTAAGTGGAAAGACACATGAGTATCTTAAAGAATATCACTTACAGGCTAAAGGACAGAAAGAAACTCCGTTGCATGCCGGAGCTCGGAAAAAATTCGGGCATAGCCCCTCCCTTACTAGCCCTGAATAGGCTATAAACCCCGGAGGTATCCGGTAAAAAAAGAAGGGAAGGGGGGGGGGAATGGTTTAAGGTACTTAAATAAACTGAACATCTTAAACCTAAAAGCTCGAACGTACCGGACTAAGTCCAGTGCGTGGCGGAGTGATAACTCAGTGAAACGGAGAGGTTAGAAGGGACCGACGTATGCTCCTGTCCACCCCGTGGGGTAGACTTAGTACCTTTCCGCTAGATGCCAGGCCTCCGGTGGTAAAGGAGCCCTAGTAAGGTGGGAAAGAGCGGGGGCATACAGACTCGGGCTAGTAACGGAGCGACGAAGTAAGTAGTAATGGAGAGGGGGAAAGGCCAGTCCCCCCCCACCTTACATCCGACCGGACCGAGAGCCGGAGAGGTCGAGTCCAGTCTGGGTCTGTCCCGTCCCTCTACCCCCTCCGCCTGGGGGGAGAGAGGGAGGCAGGCTCGGGTATGCGGAGCGAGCATGGGCAGCCTAGCTACCCCCCCCGACTCTATGGAAGAGCGGGGAGGGGGGAAAGGTGACTGGACAGGCGTCTGGTGGCTGCCTCGTGATCACATAGTGACCACGGTGCGATAAGAACAACAAACTAAGCCTAAAACAAAACCAACTGATCAGCGAGATGCTATCGGGAAGCAACCGAGCTGACAAGCGGTAAACACTAAGGCCCAATAGGCCGTAACCTAGGCTAAGCGAGCCAGACGCCTGACTAACCTAACAATATCACATAGATAATAAAATGAATAATAAAATGAAAGGAAAGAAAAACCGCAAAATAGTAGGAGAAAAAATCCAGGAGTGTACCGACTCAACCCGAAGGCAAGTCTACCACTCAAAGTAGTCGAGGCGATACTAAGAGCCGTGGCTAGGGTCTTTGGATAGAAGAGCCTACATAAGGTAAAAGACATGCATGCATGACAAAACCGTGTAGACCTTACCCTAAACAAAGCGGATAATAAATAGAGCGTACAAAGACAGGGGATGCTCTGGGTATGGGCGACCCAGAACGGACCCATCACGAGGCAGAACCATGCTGCCATGCTTCCGCCTAGAGATCGTATTTATACCTAAAAAACGGCAAATACGTGCTCAGGGCCGGAAAAAACCAAAATAGCAATAAACACTGAGTACTTAACTTAGCTGCTGCGATGGCTGCACGCTCCATTGTAATAAAATCCAAAAGAAAGGGCACAAAAACACAGAGAAGAAAATGGCACGTGTGTATCGTGTGCGCTAACTGAAAAGGATGGCCACCAGAGGCGCAGCAGTCGGCAGCATGGGATGGAGTAGTAGTAGTAGGTGCTGCCCACTCTGTGGGTCGGCTCCCCTCTTGGGGGATTTTGTAGTGGGAGAATTCTATTGGCATTTGGCTCGTGGTAGTGGTCTCACTCGCCATAGTGTTCATACCGACACTCTCTGGGGTTAGGGCGGAGACGGCGAGTCAGTTATACTGACCTTTTTTCTTATTTATTTATTTATTCTCTGGTTATGTGTTAGTACATTTACCCTAGAAATAATAGATTAAAGGATATTTCGCGCAGCGACACGAGCTGAGCCCAGAAAACGCAATTGTAAGCCAAAACTCTTATATTTTAGTAATATTCAATCATTTACCTTCATTTTGCAACTAATTGGAAGTCTCTAACACAATATTTCGATTTATGGTGAATAATTTATGAAAAAACCTTTTCCTTACGTCCGCGCGGTAACTCTTCCGAAAAAAATCATACATGCGATTGTGGTAATGTTTGCACCATTTTAAAATTAGCCGTTACATAAAGTTTTATATATGGAAATGTGCGCAATTTCATGCACAATACAACTAAAAACAACCCATGGTTGTAGCTTTTATCAATTTTGAAATATTTTCATATAAAAAATGATAAGTGACAAATTTTCAACCTTCGGTCAACTTTGACTCTACCGAAATGGTAAAAAAACGCAATTGTAAGCTAAAACGCTTATATTCTAGTAATATTCAATCATTTACCTTAATTTTGCAACAAATTGGAAGTCTCTAGTACAACATTTCGATTTATGGTGAATTTATGAAAAAAACATTTTCTTTACGTCCGCGCGGTAACTCTTCCGAAAAAATCATACGTGCGATTGTGGTAATGTTTGCACCATTTTAAATTAGCCGTTACATAAAGTTTTATATATGAAAATGTGCACAATTTCATGTAGAATACAACAAAAAATAATTGAAGGTTGTAACTTTCCTCATTTTCGAAATATTTGCATATAAATCACGATAAATAGAAAAAAAACCACATTCGGTCAACTTTGACTCTACCGAAATGGTCGGAAAACGCAATTGTAAGCTAAAACTCTTACAGTCTAGTCATTTATCTTCATCTTGAAACAAATTCGAAGTCTCTAGCACAATATTTAGATTTATGGTGAATTTAAAAAAAAAACTCCTTCCCTCCGCGCGCGGATTCTCCGCCACAAATCTCCGAAATGCGTACGTCCCATTCTCGGAATATTTGCTCCATTTCATATTAGGCATTCCATAGAGGTTTATATATGAAAATGTGCGCAATTTCATGTAGAATAAAATGAAAAATATTTGAAGGTTGTAGCTTTTCTAATTTTTGAAATAATTGCATATAAAAAAAATATATAAAAAAATTTGACATTCGGTCAACTTTAACTCGTCAGATATGGTCGAAAACTGCAATTTTAAGCTAATACTCTTACAGTATAGTAATATTCAATCATTTATTTTGAAAGAAATTGGAAGTCTCTAGGACAATATTTAGATTTATGGTGAATTTTTGAAAAAAATATTTGTTTACGTCCGCGCGTTACGAATTCATGCATTATTTTGTGATAATATTTTCTCTGTGTTGCTTTGATTGTTTTACAATGTGTTATATACCAAAATGATCGCAATTTAGTGTACATTACAAAGAAAAAAAAGTAACTTGTTACCTTTAACCGTTTTGGGCACAGCGTGATTTGAATACAATTATATATGAAATTTTGTTTTCGCATTATTTATATATGATAATGATAATTTTTATAATTTCTGATGGTTGCATACTAAACTTCAGCCAATGACAAAAAAGGAGCCAAAAATTAACTCTTAATCTTGAAAACTAAGCGCGCTGTGATTTTTAAAAAAAAATATTTTTTCCGCTTCCGCGCTCACTCCGAAACACCTCCGGCACACGGGAGACAATTTTTATTTTACCGCTTTGGTGTTTAAGGGCTAGTATGTAGTAGCAGTTATGACTTGGACCATCGAGGGATGGTTCTCTTGTTTGTCACTTTTTCATAAGTTGTATTTCAACAGAAATCTTTCACATTCACAATTGATCCATGATCTCCTTTATCTGCTGAGAGCAACCATTTGCTGATCAACAGCAGCAATATGCATTAAAGTGCTTTGCTGTCATACTTCTCAGTCATAGAGGTCCTGTGTTCCTCACACTGTTGGACTGTGGGACATTGTCCCAGAGGATGTCGTGCAATTGGAACTTCAGAAGTTCAAGCGAAGATGCAATGCATTACTGCCTTAGTATGAATCTCCTTCTTCCTAATGAACACCATATTCTTTGGAAGCTTGAATTTCAAGTCAGTGGCCCCTGAGAGCTTCTTCCATATGAATAGGTTTCATTTAATAGATAGTAATAATATGTAATAATAATAATGACAATAGTAATAGTGATAATACAGGATGTCCCCTGTTATTGTTGGGAGTTCCGTTCACGGCAGGGTGCTGATCAGCAAAAACCACCAGTAACTGAAACGCGGCAGTTTATGGTGCTTATGGGGCTGAGTTTCAGTTAATGGCACCTCTGTTAGGTATCTTATGATGCCGTAACTCTATTATCACCACCTTATGGCACCAATAACCGAAACTCAGCCTGTTATGGTATCATAAATCACTGATTTTATGGCGCTAGACAAGAGCCATAAAACCCGGTCACCATTAACCGAGACTGCCGATAAGCGGGGACTGCCTACAATGATAATAATATGAAGCTTAAATTTATTTAGGAAATGTCAAATATTTGGTGCTGGTATCTCAGCAACTATATCTCATGACAGTTCAACTGCATCAGTGGCATGTGCGAAAACTTAAATCGAGTTTAGGACCAGATATATTCCAGGGAAAGGGAATGTAATAACAGAGGTTGGAAGTCAATAGTTTTCAAATTTATACCAGAATTTGTGGCTAAGATGCAGAGTCCATTAGTTGTAGATGACCGATTTGTCTCCTTTTCTATATGCTCTTTCGGAGACTTTGTGGATGATGACCCTGAAGAATTGCTATCATATCCTGTCAGAGTACTGTGGGCTTATTTTAAGAAGAACTTGACATCTGAGACCTATGTGTCGAAAACTTTTTGTTAGCACTGGCTGGTCAAGAAAGAAGTGTCCAAGAAAACAATATCATTTTGGTTAAGGGGAACGATCAGGAGTGCATATTTGACAGAAACAGAAGTGTCAGATAGTGTTGTGAGAGCTGGAGCGCATGAAATCAGAGGTTTGAGCTCTTCTTTGGCATTCAAGAAGAATATGTCTGCTCAGAGAATTTTGAAAGCTGTTGTGTGGCTACAACAAACCATTTTCACTTCCTTTTACTTGAAAGACATTGCCTATAGGTCCTTGGATACTTTTTCCTTGGGTCTGGTGGTGGTTGCTCAACAAGTTGTGTAGCTCATCCAGTACCCCTGGCAGTTCAGTTTGTATCTAGATTAAAATGAAGGTATGAAAGTAGATTGAATGAGATGACTGGTCTCTTCTTTTCTATGTTTTCTATCTACCTCTTTACCTACGGGCTGAAAGAAGAAGACTACCATCATAAGCTGGAATGGAGGGAGTTACAGGTGAGTAAGATAGCCATGCTCTTAGAGTGATCAATAATGTAAGGTACCTTTCAGTACCAACACATCTCTCTCTGTAGCAAGGAGAGAGAAAGAGATGATGATAAATTTACATGAGAGGATACGTGGGTTTGTTATTGGAACAGGTAGCTCCCCATCTTCCACAAATGCAATGAACTATGACGTAGGAAACACCCAGAAATATGAACCTAGAGATACTCATATAACATAGGTTCTATGGTTGAGGTCAGTTGTTTTAGAATTCCTTTTATTCAGAAATTGACTAAATGTGGCAAACTCCTAGTCATTTAATAATACTTACTTCCCACCAATGAGTAAATCTTTCCTAATGTTAAAGACCGAAGGTTTGTTTCGCATATGAACAAGTGACAATTTTTTCAATCAATATATATTTTTCATAACTAACAAACCTGAGGTCTTAACTTATAATGGGCCCACCTCTAACCATCCCTCTGTCAGGTAAACTGGGTTGGAAGAGTAACTGACACGATCAAGAGATGCCGAAGGCATTTTGGGAGCTCCCACATAGCCCATGATCAAGCACGGATGCAAATACGTAGTTCTTTGCGTACACAATTTTGTATTAATTTTACCAGTTTCCAGCTGGCACAAGAAGAATTATCCTAATGTTAAGACCTCAGGTTTGTTAGTTATGAAAAATACAAATTGATTAAAAAATGTGTAATTTTTAGAAAATTTTATCAATTTATCTCAACCAGGTTAACCATACTGTGATATCAACTTATGTTGGTCAAGTTTTGCATTTGGTCCCATATTTTGCTGAGCCTCATGTAATGTCCCATTTGCTCTTTCTTAATTTTTTTTTTTTTTTTACATAGGAATGGCCAGAGTTTGTAACTAAACTGTGGAGTTTTTAATGTTGCACATTTCTTCTAGCCCCATAAGATATATAATGGACGTAGATTGGTGCCAAGATGGCAAATGTTTTTCTAATTGTGAATGCTGTCTTTCCATGACAAAGTGTACCTCCATCATTCTTAGTATCATCTTGGTAAGGATGCAAAGTTCAAGGCACCAGTCTCTGTTATGGGCCTTCGTTGTTACTACCAATCTGTGCACCGATATCCATCCACAACATCTGCCAAAACAAATAATAAAATAACCCATTAAGATAGAAACAATTGGACGGTGGTTCATTAAAATCAGTTATCCTGACCAGAAGGCCTTGGTGAGGATCAAAAGACTGCATTCAAGAGTAGATGAAGGGAGGAAACGAGGTAGAAACATCTAAAAAGAGGCTCATAAAAGCAGCAACAACTCTAACTAGGGATTCAGCCAAGTAGAAGAACACAAGCTGCAGTTAACTTATCTCTTATCTTTTAATTATTGTTCATTTGTTGGTGCCTAGCACTATAATATTCATATTACACTTTAAATCTTGAAAGCAGTAATCTACTGCACTCTGGTCTCAATTCAGTTGGTGATTTTTCTGTTTTCTCTGCCATTTCCATCTGCTTGTCTGATGTAAATACATATTCATTAATCCTATCCAATCTCTCTTTTCCTACCTGTTTCAGCTTCCAACTTGGCTCAGGGTTCTTAATTCTAATTTCATATTTTTAGTGTATCTTTTGTGTTGATAAACTGGGAGATTCTGAGCACCCATCCCTGGTCAGGATGAAGGGGGCATTTCTATACATATTTTGCTTATCCATTAAAGTGGCAAAATCCACAGGGAATTCTTTGGCTAAAAGCACTAAAGGATAGTCAGTTCCTTAAAAGTAAGTGCAAAATCTGCTGAGTAGACAAAACAGTGGTTCCCACTTATCGTCGGAATCGGTTAACGGTGTTTCAGTTTTACGCTGCTTGGGTAATGATGTCAGTAACCAGATTTTTGGGGCTGGTAAGCAATGTTCAATGCCAGTAAGCGATTTTCGACACCAGTAAGCAATTTAATCAGTTTTGGCAGGCAGTTTATTGGCGTTGGTAGGCAGTTTATGACATCATTAAGCAATTTTCGGCACCGGTAAGTGGTTTATTGGTGTTGGTAAGCTGTTTATTGGCACCAATCAGCACTTTAATTATCATAAACACCATTTATTACCATAATTATTGTGATATTCTGGTTAACAACAATTTTTGATTGTCGGCACTCGGCTGAGAACAGAACCTTCATTGTTAAGTGGGACTAACTTTAATGTTTTGTATATCTTGACTTATTATTTCAGTTTAGTATTTCTTAACTTTTTTTTTATATTTCTTAACTTATTTAAACCGTAAAATAAGCGTGATTTGTAAATCAACATGCTGTAAGCAAACAAATGTACAGACATATGCAAATGAATAGCCGTCTTCCTCACCATTCACGTATTATCAAATCCATGTTGTCATAAGTTAAATAATATAAAAGTCAGTTTATTTTGTTTGACAAGTGGTAAAAATAGAATGAATGTTATTTTTGATTTCCTTGGGTGTCTATTCACGAATAAAAAAGAGACATACAGGTTGCCTCTGGTTATCGGCAATCCAGTTTTATGCTACTTGTCTACCGAGAACGATAACTGGATTTTTGGCAGCGATCCTCAGATATCGTTGATTTTCAGTTATCACCGATTTTTGTTTATCATTGTGCTTGTGGAAACGGAACCCCCACCGATAACCAGGGACTGCCTTTATAAGTAAATGGCAACATTTCCTTTGGGCAAATCACAGTGCCACAGTGTACTTCGTGAGTCATGCCATGCCCAGCTTTTTAGTGCATTTCAGAGTACAATTTTTTTGTCATAATAGGAGCAAAGATGAGATTTATTATAAGAGGAATATATAAAACTATATGCACTATGAGAATTAAAAAACAAAAGAAATCTGAATGATAGGCAAGTATCTCCATTGGAGAAATGTCATGAATGTCAATCACCCAAGAGGAAGCTAAGTTACTGCAAAAATCTGCTTCTCTGTTTTTTCCATTCTGAT
>NC_087200.1:121156018-121236356 GCF_015104395.2 Macrobrachium nipponense | reverse complement strand
GTTTTTTCCATTCTGATAAGTTAGGTTAAGTTAATGTGCCAGTGTATCAAGATGAGTGATTGCCTTTTCTATTGAAATAGTTGCACATAAACTCTCACAACTGTGTTGGTGCTAAACTTTTTAGAAAAAGTCGGAGGAGTTTTATTTGTTTCTGGATATTTTCAGTGTTGATCTGCTTCAGTAATGTGGCAGAAGTAATAAAAGTTTCAAAATCAACTATGACACAAGCTTTTGTGGTAAAAACACCTATGGGAAATTACTACAATATTAAGAAGACATTTTGAAACATCAGTAGAATATGATACTGAACTACTGGCAATAAACTTTGAAGAAGCTGAAGACATAAAACAAATAATCTAGGATTATATTATAACCTCTACATGCAGTGCTTCAGTCCCAAGATAAGATTGAGTCAATTTTGAACGCTCACTTTTGGCTAAGAAACTGAATTGCAGAAAGGCTATTTCCCTGGCTGTCTCTGTAGATAAGTCTGGAGAAGATACAAACAAGTCTGAATTGTAAACTTATTTCATCAGCTAGATGCTAAAGTAAAAACTTAGTAAAATGGTCACTGCTAAACTAAGTAAATCCATAAAATGTTTTGATTTGTAATCCCTTCACAGTTTGGGTCTCGTAATAACAGATGAACATTAGATTCATTGACCAGCTAAAAGATCACTCAAGCAGAGGCAGTAAATGCAAAGCATACTCACATCTGTTATCTTAAAAAAAAAAACAAGAATTTTCTACCATGTAGAGGTACTCAGCTCTGAAAACATTGCATTAAAACTTTTGGAGAATTCCCGACATTCATGAAGAAAAATCTTTGTTGTAGAACCTACTTTGTAAAGATAGATAATGTTTGCTTTAACCCTTAATGGACGGATTGATCCTCGGGAGTAGTAATAGTAGGTTTGGGGTGGTGGACTTATTGATCCTGTAGTTAAACAATATTACGCGCTATCGATTTGGAAAGAATCGGTTGGGAAAGAGGTGCCAATACTTTTATAGCCCACTTATGGTAACTTTTATACTGACTAAGATCACGAGTGTGGGGGTCTCAGGACTTCAGTAGTGCTTTTGACTTGAAGGGGGAATTTTCTGCATCTTTCTCTCACATTACGTCTTTTGTAAATTTGCTCGTAAATATACCAAGAGGTTGCTTTTGTTTTTTGTTCCTGTCTTTTACGACAGTATGTCGGTTGTATATGTAATTTTACAAAGACAATTGCAAAGAAATATTAGAAAAAACATATAAAAGTAAAAAAAAAAAGTTACTGAATCTTCATTCTCGGTAAATTTACATAAATATTTTTCAACAAATATGCTAAGAATTTGTTACTACTTTTATTTCTTATCTGTTTTGATGTTATGTGAGCAGTAATTATAATTTTACAATATAAAATAAATTTTTTATCAGAAAAAACATATCGAAGTTGGTAAAATTTACTTTTTTCTTGTAAAAGAGTCCCCACAAGGGGTTGTAAATAGTCATTTTCAACTTCTCGTGGAAGGTAGGGGATATTTTGTAGAATTTCTTTAATTTCACCATGTAAATTTGCATATCTTCCTATTTCCATTGATGTGTTTTTTTTTCGTAAATTGGCCAACCTCAAAGTTTACCCGGCCTGAGGAGCTGCATATCAGTTATATTTACCCATCCAGTAAGGGTTAATACATTCACTCTGGAAAATATAACCCATCAAGTTAGTGGTTTTTCGTCTTTAGTTATACGTTTTTCAAAACAGTTGACTGTTGGCATTAAAAGTAATCATTGTATGGATTATTTTTCTGTTATTCATAGAACATCAAATATGCAATATCAGGCACTTTATTTTTTGGTTAGAGACAAAAGTTGCCATGTTTTGTGAAGATGTGTTGAAAAAACTTTAACACCAAACTAGAAATTGAGTTAAAATGTTATACTACCCATCAACTAAATAATAAAATGTTTTTGCCTATTTTTTTTACAATATTTGAATTGGCAATTTATTCCTTAAATATAAGATAGTTAACAAGACCACAGAATCACATATCATGATACTCATATGGCTCATCCAAAGTATTTACTTAAAGGTTAAATTGGAACAACAAACAGTTAGAATAGTTGGATATATAAAAGGAAGAGGTCAAAGGGAATTGGTGAAAGTAAAAGGTAGAAAGCAGTACGTATAGTTGAGTCAAAAGTCACACTGCAGTTTGTCACTCAAGGGACTCAGTAAATGGAACTCCTTTGAGGACCTGAACTTCAGTAACTCTTTTATTGATCTTGTTTTCATCTTTCAGGGATGCATAGGCACAACAGTTAATCAAGGACCAATGGAAATTGCTCACATATTCCTGTCAGACTTGGTAGACAGTCGAAAACCTCCCACCCGGTTTCAGAATAAACTTAGGCTGTGCTTCAAAGACTTTTCCAAAAAGTAAGTCAGATACTTTGAAAGACTGTCCCAAAATACATTTCCCAAAAATGTGAATGCTGTATGGGATGAAAGATATTCATATTGTTTCAGGACACTGAAATCAATTGTAAATCATTTTTTTATGTAAAGAAGCCATTGGGCATGTTTTTGACATTCATTTATTGGAGTCCATAGATTATGTACACATTACTTTTTATCCAAAATGATCTACTTAAAACTATTTTGACACATTAGTCATTGATGTCATATTTTTTCTATTGAAGGTGTCAAGATGCTTTACGCAAAAACAAGACACTGATTGGAGCTGACATGAGAGAATATCACCGAGAACTAGAGCGCAACTACAACCGTTTCACTGAAGGATTAGCACCAATGATCACTCTCAACCATTTAAGTAGGCCTCCTTCCAGGTAAGTTCATGTTTGGCATGTTGTGGAAATATTTAATTGGTATATTCTTGCATAAAACAATTAACTTATTCTTTCTGTAAGATTTTATTTAGAGTAGGGACAAAGTAATTCAATACTTGAAATGTGAAGTCTTATTTTTAGTGTAGCTAAGAGTGTTATTTCTGGGTGGGAATTTTATTGTTGCTGTAAATACCTGGATGTATACCGTAAAGTTGATATTAGTAAATTATGACTTGTGTGTAATGTGAATTTCACCAACACACACACACTGAACCTAATACCTCAGTGGTAGTCATGGACTTGAAGCCCTAAGTGATTTGGCTTACTTTCATTTTGATCCATTTCTCCTCACACCAATTTCAACAAATTGGTTGTGAGTTGCTCAGTATGTATTGGTTTATCACAAAGTCATGTGAAACAAATGATCTTAAATTATCACTATTTTTGGTTAGTGGCGATAGTATGTTAGCGACACTATGCCGGGAACAGAACCACACTGTTAAGCAGGCACTGCCTGTGTATTTGTTATTAATATTTACATATACAGTGGACCCCAAGTATTTGCGTTCTCAAGATTCGTGGACTCACGTATTTGCAGATTTCTATATGGACCATATCTATCCATAATTCGTTGGAAATTCTCGTATTCACACTATTTTTCTATGAGAAATATCCACAAATTACTGTATTTTCACATAAATTTCCTGATTAAATGCACTTTTTGTGATAAAATTATATATTAAAAAACCAGGTAGTATAGGCATTTTTAGTGAGTTTTTCTTGAGTTTGAACTAACAAAATAGGGAGTTCTTAGCACTTTTATAGGAATTCTAAGCATTCATGGATTCTAGCTATTCAAGGGGGGGGGGGGGGGGCATCTGGAAAGCATCCCCCGCAAATATGGGGTCCACTGTATTCGTTCATGTGTGTAGTGTGAAGTAACAAACATTTTTTTGCTAAGCTTCAACAGCACAAGTATAGTTTTAAATGTTTAGAAACAAATACAAACTTGTCTTTTACAAGAGCCCAAATCTGTAGACCAAAATTTAAACATGTTCATTAGAATTGCATATGCTATGTAGTGGTGTTACCATCTGGCACTAGGCTGCCCTGAATGTGGTACCCAATTTTATATTTTATAAAAAAGAAAGTTGAAATTGGGAGTTTCAGACTTCCACCAGGCTATTGCCTCTTGGTCAGATGTCAGCTGGGTAATCCCAACCCCCTACTATGGCATCATTCATGTCAGTAACCACTAGTAGACAGTCACTATTCGCCTGTTGATGAGGAGGCAAATGCTGGCCCAAAAATTACGAGACCAGCACGTTACCAACTATGTTATCTAACCATTTTTATAATAGTTATTAAAGAGAACATTAGTGAACCACCTCATATCTCCAAATGAGTTTTTCTCCTGTAAGAACATAGTATGACAAGTTATTGGGTATGTGTAGAGACAGTTTCACCAATGTAGATTTTAGGTAGATGTGGTAATATGCATAGCTAGCTCTTGATTGGCTGAAATCAATGTTAAGGATATATAGGCTTGTATTGTGATAAATGTTCAAAATATTTCCTCAGTGATACATCTGAATGCTTGTAGTATAGGCAGTTACGACGGGTATTACGTTTTGTCTCGTAAGCTGAAAATAGTTATACAGTAACCTGAAATATTGAAAATTGTAAGAAAACATACTTTTAATCCGTTGTGTGTTTTGAAAATGATGTAACCTGCATCTTTATTGAATTTCCATAAAAAACTTCCAAATTTGACCATTCTGCCATTTTGGAGCCATATCTCATCTATTAGATCATCATAAACCCAGAACATGTGCTGTAACCTGGGAAATAAGTTTTGGTGACTATATTTGAAGAGCATTGTAAACTCGGAATGTTTAAGCCGAGTCTGGTATAACGTAGAGACTGCCTCTACAAAGAACCTTCACACCTTTCAATCACATGAATGACAAGCTTAAAAAAAACAGTCTAGAAAGGTCAAATGCAAACAAATAACAAACTTTTAACAATTATTTTTTATTTCACTGTAGGTGTATGAAAAGATATCAGGCTATGCAATTGGGAATAAGAGGCATTTTAATAATTTATTGCATGTAAATTACATAAGTAGGTTAATATTTGAAGTAAGCAAGAAATATTGTTGACCACCTTGGGGAGGTGAAGGAAACCACCACTTCTCTATTGGCTGGAAGGCAGGATTTTTTCAGTTATAACATTGCGTGATAGGAATGGTAACGTGGATTTCCCCTCAGAATTGCATATTTATACAATTTTTTATTGAGCATACAAATAATTATATCATCTCAGTGCTTGGGCACTTTTGGACTATTTAGCTAAATAACTCCCCCAGCAAAATTTAAAAATCCCATTCACTTCCCATCATCCTTATTGCTGATGACATACATGTGGCATAGGAGCTAGCGTAGGCCTTAACATGTTTTTCATTGTTGAGCATTGGAATGATAATTGGATAGTAGAATGAATAAATCAAGGTTACAATAAAAAAGTTATTTTGACCAAAATGGAATGAAAGTGCTTAAAGGAAGGTCAGTAAAATAAATAGTGCATGGAAAATCAGTAGAATTGGCCTAGCTTCGTTGGTCCATGCTTTATATTTTACAGTTTTAGCAGTAAACAGTATTAAAGGTTATTTCAGTTTGCGGTCATAGATATTACTTTGGTATCTTGATTATTTTTATATACATGCAGTGAAACTGTACAAAGAATGAAGTGTGAATGATGAAAAAATATGATTTGAACCGTTTTTGAACATACGTACTTAGGTCTATGTGTTGTTTGTGTTATATGAACGAGATAAATCATAATTAGAGAAGGCTATTCCTTTATTTGTGTTTGATGTGACTACTATATTGTGTGATACAATCTCATTTTTTGTGTGCTTGTGTTGGTATATGAATACAAATCGACTTGTTGATGATTCCTAGAAGGAGAAGTGAGTTTTTTTTTTATCTATATAAACATTCAAATAAGTTAGTTGAAAAATAAGTAGTGCAATTTAAATCACAATAAGCCAGTGATATCAGAAGCGTTGATTGTCACCTAATCACGTACTAACCCATGTGCATATGCCACATCTTCACCCGTGAGTGGACACATGAAATGAAACCAACTATAGTATTGAAGTTGAGGTAGCTTTGTGTTGTCATTCTCCCTTTAAACATAAATAGGTCTTAATGTTAGCTTGTGAGAGTGAGTGAGTTTGTATAAAAGTAAAATGTTCACATATGTTGCACTTGCTTCCCCCCCTCTCTCTCTTTCTCTCTCTCTCTCTCTTATTTTTCATAAAAAAAGATTTTCAAGAGAGAGGGAGAGAAAGGCAAATAAATGCTTTGTTTACTTTAACAGGATGCATACATATGTACACAGACTGAAAATTTACATGCACAGGTTTTAAGTGGACAACAGAAAATGTGACTAGCATAGTTAAAAGGAAATGGGTTGTTGGCAGACATGGGCCAGTGAGCAAAAAGCCGCCAGTCATAATCAGTTTAAATGTTGCCAAGAATGGTTTTAGATAATGAAGGAAAAATGGGAAGTAAGACTTGAAATAGCTAAACAGATGAGAGGTATGATTTGATTAACCAAGGGTCTTTAAAGAAGTGGACGAACATACTCAGTCTGTGGAAATTTTGAAACAATGTTTGATGGTAGCTGTGAACAAGCAATTTAATAGGTAACTTGCGTTGGCTGAAGGTGGTAGCCATAGATGAGGCTGAGATTCTGAATACTTAATGATAATTTATTGGAAAGACAAATTGATGTGACTGGTTTGTGGTTAATGATAGACAACAACTGTTATGCAATTACTGTTGCCGAGCTGTGATTGTGGATTTTTTAGTTATTAGCAAAGTTTTTTTTTACAAAAGGGTTGCTAATATTTTTATAGTTTTTCTACTATGAGTGTGTATATGACTGATCAGGATTGCTGACTTGCAAGTTACCAGGCAGCCAAGTTAGGATATGGGGGCAAAATTATAATAGTACTATTAGAATCATTGGTTAATATAGACTTTGTAAAGAGAGGTGAAGTATCTTAACTTGAAGTCAGAATCTAGTGTGCAAATTGGATTAGCATCTGCAGTGATGCTCTCGGATATTTGTAGCATGAGTAGTACTTTCATCCTTTGATCTGAGGCTTTTTCAAGTAAGAGTGACTGCTGTAGTTTTTTTGTGATGTGGAAACTTAGCAATCCACCACTTAATTTGGTTTTTGCTTCAGAATGTTGGTGGTATGAACTGAATGTTGAATTTTCTTCCTTCTTATTGGTGCAGCTCCTGTTCCAGCAAGATTTCAGTAATCCCAATCTGTCAATAATCTTTTTGGCTCATAATAGAGGTATTTAGATCTTATCCGTGTCAGTGGAACCAATGCCAGAGAATTGAGATGGTGATACACAGCACCCTTTATCACCAGAACATCAAGAAGCAACTTTTTCATTAGCAATCATGGCTTAAGTTGAACTATGTATGTATATTTGGTATTAACTAGAAGGTAGTTAATGCCTGTTAATCATTCAATGGGAGAATAATCCATTGTGGACCAATTTGTCACAGAATTGGAACTTTATATTAATAATGACTCATGTAAGATCCCCAGTAACTCATTTTATTGAGCTTATCTCATATTTTTTCCATAAAGGCAGTGTTACTAATGTCAATTGCATTTCTGAGACATAGAGAAGGTGGTGGCCTTTTGTGTAAAGTAACAAACAGGAAGAGCTGTAGATATAAAAATATGTTGGATAACTGCCCATTTAAGGATTAAAGGAACTGAAGATGCTAATAAAGCGGCCAATTAATGATTATATAACACATATAAGAATAAGTATTATAAATGACAGAGTTCATCATACCAAAAAGACACACAAGTAATTTTGACATGTCTGAATAGGCCATTCTCGTTATAACACATGGACACCTAATGAATACTCCACATAACCCTGCTCCTGAATGCTCTGTGTGTAAAGTAATAACAGTTAAACATTTATTGTGTGAATGTCCAAAGTATAATCAAGCAGCAGCTACTATCAAGTTATGGAAATATTACTGTAAATTGATCAGTGAAATTTTGTTAGAAACTTCAACATTTGCAATTAATCCAATTGGTATAAACTTTTTGAAAATTGTAATTTAATTGACAAATTATAAAAAAAACTGTAAGGGATAATTTATTCAACTCAGTTGCCTGACAAAACTATTTTAATTTTAATAATAATAATGATACAGTGACTCAGTTAGTCATTTATGGCAGTCTTCATCATATGCAAAACAAATGCGACACACTTGGGGTTACTTGATTCTGCTACTCTTACCTGAACTGATTTTAGTGTTTGAATGGAACAGAAAATATTCTTGTAACCCATTTGAGTTCTTCATGATTGTTGAAGAGGATGCGCTGTTCCAGCTTTGGATCTCCCTTTCTTTATTTTTGCACTATGTAATTTTACAGCAATAACCTTTTTTCTTTTTACTTATAATATTTTACCGAAATAGTACATGGATAAGACATTGGCAAAGTTTTAAAGGATAAGACATTGGCAAAGTTTTAAAGGATAAGACATTGGTAAAGTTTTAAAGGATAAGACATTGGCAAAGTTTTAAAGGATAAGACATTGGCAAAGTTTTAAAGGATAAGACTTTGGCAAAGTTTTAAAGTCACTAAACTGTTCAGCTTAAGAAATTTGGCTCTTGTAAATTGATGGTTTGTTCAGTGAACATTTTTAGACCTTTGGCATTTGTGTTGTAGATGGTTGATATTCGTTTTTATCGTACCTTTGAGAAGTGTATTTTTGTGTACTATTACAAAGTCAGTAAATATTTTGGTATTTTTTCCTTAAAAAATAGTTGTTTTTATCATTGTAATTACAACCAACATTTAAATGATTCTTGATGTATTTGTTTTACAATCACTTGATGTATTTATTTAACATATCTAAGTTGTTTGCTTTTACCCTTTCAGTATGTGCAATACTTGGAACTACATTGCTATGTTTAGTAATGGTTGATGGTTTTTTTTAATTAAATTTTTTGTATAGCTTTCTGTGGCATCAGTTATTGTACATCACAAAATTTTAGCTCTCATATTTTAAATGTTTCTTCTTACAGTTGCTTTCATATTTAAAGTCATTTGCAGATATTTTTTAAAAATGAAATAAAAGTACTTTTATGCATGAAACTAATGTGTAGTACTAATGTTTTGCATGCAGCACAGTATCCTCGACACCCAAAATACGGGTACTTGCTGGGTAGGTGATCATGGTTGAGTATGCATGAGAATTGAAGTGTGTGATTCCATTTTATTTGATTTCTTTGCCTAGATGACAAAAAATGTCTGCATTTCTATGTACAGAAAATAGATTTAGCTGCTTTGGAGGGGTTGCATTGCTAGATTATTTTGTTTGTGATCTATTGACCCTGTACATATTTCATGAAAAGTCATTAATTTGTACTACGTTTAATTATATTAGCCACAATTACCAAGTACCCCTAAATTTTTCAAATTTAAGTAATATATCACAGGCACTATAGCATCTATTGTATAATGAAAGTTAGTATAATCCCTCTTTATGCTAAAAGTAATATTTATATATACATGTGCAACAGCTGCTCTTATGTATATTGATATGGTTATGCCCAAACATATATAGCTCAATAGCTATATTAAATTATGCAGTGATTTAGTGTATTGAAAAGAATTATATTTGCTGCTAGAGATAGTGAAGTGTTTTACACATTGCTTTACTTGTGAGACAGACAAGTTTCATAATCAGTGACTCATCATGTACATTTATGTAGTACGTATTGAGTTTGTAATTTTGTGCTTTTATGTAGTGCTTTTATTTTGTGTAGGTACCCTATTTTTAGGAAGAATAATATTTGTTGAGCTTTCTATAAAAAATATTTTTAAAAATCAGTTGTAAAATTGACAGAACATATGTTGAAGGAATAAAGTATGTACTCTATTATCTCCTTGACACCATGTCATTTGATCCAAGCTTTATCAAAAAAGGGTAGTTTTGCTTAATATTGGTACATTTTTGTGTGCACTCATTGCCAGGCCCCTTCTTGAACATAGTCTTAAATTCCATTATTTTATTATAGTCAGTAATATGAAATTAGGCACTAGTGGCTAGTGCTTTAGCCTTCTTTCAAGAAAGTAATTTCAACTTTTAACATAAGCTGCATGGTGAAGACATTACTCATTATATTTAGTATCTTCAGAAAATAATGGCTCGTTTAGCTTAACAGTGAGCATTAGCATTTTTACTGGATAATTATTGTCAAGTTTATACTAAACAACACTGGTGTTGGATGTGCATTCTTTTTTATCTGGTTGGCTATACTCAAATGATTTAAAATTTGGCCTATTGGGGAAGAAGCATATGCTGTGTGAGCAATGGTAGTTCAATGATGTATATATAAAATACATTGAAACAAAGACAAGTAAGTTATGTGACATTTTTTTTAGATTTGCAGTTCATATGCTTCAGATCTTCCTCTAAGACAATATCCAAAAATATATCAATGGTTTTACGTCAAAAATTATTTTGGTTTGACGTCAAAAATTATTTTTGTCTAATCCTTTGAGTATAGCCATGATACTCCACAGTCATCTTAGTACTTCTGATTTCCGCACTTTAACCCCAGAGTGCCATCTTGGCGTCAATCCTCTGGGAGCACGAGTTCGGTGGATACATTGGTGTCGGGAGGCTCAGGGGACTCAGACCCAGGGCTTGCCTCTGGAACGGAGTGCTAGAGATGACCTCGTTTAGTAATGACACTTTAAAATTCAGGGTTGCACAGCACCGTAAGTAGCTTTGCTTGCGCCTTGGGCATGCTTACTTTCACAACTTGCTTTTTTTTTTATACAGCAGTACTAATTACAGAGGACTTTAGTTTTCAGTAAGAATAATTATAGTAGTGAACTTGCTATTGCCTTGTTATGAATACAGACTGGAAGTGTACTTATAATGCAAAATGAAATTGTAAGGATTGTTATGTTTGTATTGTAATTGTTTTATTTGTTCCAAACTGTTTCATTGTTAAGTACTAGTACGTAGTATGAAATTCTTAGCTGTCAAATTAAAGACTTGTTATTGTAAAATGGGATTACCTTTCAAGTCATTCTAAGGGTTGGGAGAGGAATCTGATCAACAGGCTTATAATCACAAAAATGTTATTGAACAACTTTGTTTGAAGGGTATAGTAGATCCACATTAAAGTTTATGATAAAGTCAGTTCCTTCCTGATTGTATGATTTAGATAAATTAAAAATACCCAGGCAGTTGATCTTGATATTTGAGGAATGTCACATTGATCACTAAGGAATAAACTATAAAATTTATGTTTTGATTTTGCAGTAGAAGAAGATTTAGTGTAACAAGTGTACCTAAGCATTCTAAGAAGTCATTTCTATTGGAAAAAAAGTGTAAGCAAGTATGATTTAGGTGAAAAATACAACAACTGCAAGAAAACTCTGGGTGTATTTGAGAGCAAAATCCTTGATAATACGTACAGAATCAAATAAAAGTTCCAAAAATGGTATTCCAATGTCTAAGTTTTGTATTGCCATACCTTTGTTGTAGAGTAAATGTAGATTTCATTGATGTGGTCAATTGAAAAAAATAACATATTAATATTAAACTGATAAAGGTTTATTTTGTATACCTGTTGTAAGTATTACAGGCAGTCCTCAGGTTACCTCAGGTTTGGGTTCCGGACTTTCGGCGCTTGCCTTATGGCCCTGTTAACCACACTTTTTCAGTGCCGTAAGTGGATTTGCAGCACCATTACCTGCTTTGCGGTACTGTAACCCAGACTTATGGCGCTGTAACAGTGCTGTAAGTGTTATTTATTACCATTATAATTATGATGTTACAGGTAAGGCGATTTTCGGCTTACAGCACCCTGCCGGGAATGGAACCCCTGCCGTAGCCTAGGGACTGCCCGTAGTTGTATGAAAATACGTATTAGATAAATCCATGATAGAAGAGATATTAAATCAATTTAACTGAGGAGAGAGGGTATAAGGAAATAGTAAAATTTAAAGTAAACCAAGAAAAGTGTAAATGAAAATTGAAGGCCAAATGTTTCTGTGTTGAGGCTACCTGAAATTTAAGTAAGCAAACCAGCAAGTCAAGATGAAGAGCACTACACATAAATCATGAAAATATGAGTAAGGATGCTTTTTCTTATTCACATTTGTTTTACAAACATATTAATTATAATTAGCCATACTCTGTGCTGACAGTTTGCAGTCCAAACCAACTTGAAAGATTTGGAAAGGGAAAAAGTGTACTACATATGCCCAACTCGTGCGCAATTGACCCAGAGTTGAGGCATCATTCTTCCCTGTGACTTCGTTAGTCAGTAGAGCTGCTATGGTTTCAAGGATTACCACTGCTATTTCCTGTTATTATGATATGCCATTCATTTACTCATTTAATTCATTTGCTTCATATTGATGTATTATTACTATTAGTGGTTTTGCTATGCTCAAAGCAGGGTGCATAAACTTTGTGCACCTAGCAATGCAGTTGGTGATTCTTCTGATTCTTCCTCATCTCATTGATCTGTGGCTATGGATGTGAAGATTTGTGTTTTGTCTAACAAGGTTGCTTGTTTGCTATGCTGTCAAGAATGCTTAAAGTAAGAAATGTCTTCCATTTGACAAAACTGTTTACAACACAAATGTTTGTATTCAGAGATCTCCCTGTCAGCCTCAGGAGGGATATTCCTGTCTCATTATCACCTGCTTCTTCCATATCTAGCTTCATTCCTCCTGCTTGTCTTTAGCCAATCCTTCCTCTTCTCTAGAGACTGTATAGTTGACAGGCCTCTCTTCTCTGGCTCAGTTCAAGAAGAAATGTACCTTTTATGTTCCAAGACTAGTTCTTGTATTTGGTGGATTCTTTCATGAGTGAGTTCACTGGCTTTTTATCCTCCCCTTCTGTGATGCTGCTTGCTGTCTCTATTGCAGCTGTGATATCAGTGATGTCAGTTGAATGTTGACCATCTGTATCTTATTTGGTTATCAGTCCCTTTTACTTGCCTACTCCTCTATACTTAGCTATCTCCCTATACTCTCTATACTTAGCTATCTCCCTATACTCGGTCCCCTCCCTCCCCATGTACTTTACTTCAGTACGTATTCCTGACTGCTCCTAAGTACCCATCTACTCCTGTGTATATAATGGATGGTGTGTTTTCAACTGCACTAGGATGTTTTGACTGTTGCTGTGCACGTAGCTACTTTAGCTTGTCAACTGCTTTGGCATACACAACAGCATTTGTACATATGAATATTCAGCATCCTTACCCACATCCTCCGCTGATCCTCTGATTTTAGAAGCTCAAGAATCTGTGTTTGGTGTTGCCAACTGGCCTGACCTATGTTGTTCCTCTGCATCTTCATCTGACCCAGTTGATTCTTGTATTCCCAGGACACTCATGCACATGAGTGATCTTGATCACCAAAAAATAACTGTGATTCACATTGCCACTCTTTACCTAGGAGTGTTGGTTGGTGTGACAGATTTTGTTTTCATCTGTTCAGAGCCTATGTTCCTGTACTAGCTGACTTCTCATTTATTTGATGAATATTAAGAAGCTCTTTCTCTTCCATGAATGGTCACTTCCTACCTTCTCTTCTCTTCAGTCTTCCTCCAAGCATGGCTTAGGTCAAGAGAATGATAGGAACTTTTCTGGGAGTGTTATCTAACATGCCGATCTCAAGCCCGGGTAAAAGAGGGTTGAGCGTAGAGTTAATGCCCCTTCTTTGAAAGAAGCATATTATTATGGAAACTTACAGCAGACCTAATATGGACAGATCCTTTGTTGATGACAGTGTGAGAAATGGACTATTGATATGGAAAACACACCTCTGAAATTAGGCAATCAGAATGTGCTTAGTGTACATAGAGCATGATATACTCAAACACTTACCAATGAAATTAAGAAGTATCAGTTAGATAAAACTGCTCTGCTGGGGACATGATGGACTGGAAATGGAAAATGTAAGATAGATGCACCAGATTTGGGGGGAGGGAGAACCAACGCTGATGTGAAGAATGCAATAATAGCCTTTCATTTAAAGAGAAGAAACATCACAAGGTCTGCCGAAAAGAATTTACAATACCATTATCAGGGTAGTATAGTAATACGTATATGGTCGTGAGACCTGGACACTTGACTAATGTCAAGAATATGAAAATTTTTTAATCAATCTATATTTTTCAAAGCTTACAAACCTGAGTTCTTAAAAATAGCATAATTTTCTTGTGCCAGCTGGAAAACAGTTAACAACAATCAAAGATTGTAAAGCAAGGAATCTGTGGCACTGGGTTAGCAAGGATTTTATGCTGACAATAGACTAGAAGGTTGCATACTTCCAGATCCCAATCCATCAGTCTTCCAGGAAGTTTCTCCACTTCAGTCTTGCAGAGAAAGTTTTTTAATTTAGAGTTCTGTGTTTCGGATTGACAACCTCTCCTCAAGTATTTACTAGAGTATTCCCTATTGTGTTGACATGGGCACATGCTCAGGGGATCAGGTTAATGAGATACCTGGACAACTGGCTGCTGATAGCAAAGTCCCAAGAAAAATTACTTCAGGACAGACATATCCTTCTCTAGTTTTGTCACAGCTTAGGCATTGTGATAAATCAGAAGTTGAGTTTGGATCCCAGTCAGAGGTTGGTGTACTTAAGTATGATTATAGACATAGTAAAGGCCAATGGTTTCCCTTCAGACCGAAGGGTAGAGAAATGCGAACAAGTACGTAGTGTATTTCTTCCTAGGAAAGGAAACAACTAGCAAAGCAGTGGCAAGTAGTCCTAGGGATCCTAAGTTCCTTGGAGAAGTTAGTTCCACACGGGAGACTACACCTTCGCTCATTACAATGGAGAATGAAATAGTTATGGTCACCAACTGTAGATCATCCATACAAGTACATTCCACTGTTGACAGAGGTGAAGGGAAAGACAGCAGTCTGATAGCGAGGGTTCCCCTTCAACAACCCTCTTCAGATCTCCTGCTGTTCTCGAATGCTTCACTCGAGGGTTGGGGTGCTCACATGGAGGAACTAATGATTTTAGGGAAGTGGAATCACAAGGACAGAGAACTCCATATAAAGGTGCTAGAATTAAAAGCAGCTTTTCTAGCAATGTAAGAATTCCGGGAGAGAGTGAAGGAGCACTCAGTAGTATTGATGTCAGACAACACCACAGTAGTAGCTTATGTAAACAAGCAAGGAGGCCTGGTATCTCGTCAGTTACACCTGACACCTGATGACAGTTCAACTTCATCAGTGGGATGTAGAGAACATCAAGGCCAGATATATTCCAGGGAAAAGGAATGTAATAGTTGACAAATTGAGCTGCAGTGACCAGAGTCTGGGAACAGGGTGGTCCTTACATCAGGAAGTGGTAGACAGAATGTTCATCTTGTGGAAAAGGCCGATCATAGACCAGTTCTCAACAAAGTACAACAAAAAGTTGGAGATATATTGTTCAGTAGTCCCAGACACAGCAGCAGTGGCAGATGATGCTCTACAACATCCATAGGAGAATCTGGACGTATATGCATTTCCTCCATTTTGTCTGATCCGTCAGGTTCTGAACAAGGTGATGCAGTCTCAGAGTCTCAAGATGACCCTAGTAGCCCCATTGTGGCCGAAGGCTGAATGGTTCCCGAACCTGTTGGAACTCCTCAGATGTTCCGAGAGAACTGCCTCACAGGAACAACCTACTATGTCAACCACATGTGGAGAGGTACCACCAGTCTGTGTAGTCCCTATCACTTCATGGGTGGAGACTGTCAAGTACCTCTTGCGAGTGAAAGGCTTTTCTTAGAAGGCAGCATCGCAGATGGCAGAATATATCAGAAGGTCATCGACAGCTGTGTACCAGGGAAAGTGGGCTGTCTATTGTGATTGGTGTCGTAGAGGGAGTCTTTCTCCACTCAGAACCATATTCAACAGTTAGTTTTATGATGAAATTGATAAAAAAAAAACAGGAATTTGTGGATATTTCTCATAGAAAAATACCGCGAATGTGCGAATTTTCCACGAATAATGTGGGGAAACGTTCCCGAGAGAAATCCGCGAATGTGTGAGTCCGCGAATCCGGAGAACACGAATACGGGGGTCCACTGTATCTCAGAACAGAAAAAGATCTTTCTGTATCTGCCATAAAGAGGTACAGGGCTGCACTAGCTTTGGATCTGCGAATGAAAGGCGTAGACATTTCCTATTCTTGGGAAATGGCCATGTTAATGAAGAGTTTGAGCAGTGCTGTTCCCTTAAGGAACTAAAAGCTCCCAATTGGGATTTAACCATGGTACTGACTACTGACTAAACCCCCATAAGAACCATTGCGACAGGCCACAGATTAAAGCTTGACCCTGAAAGCAGTCTTCTTGTTGGCTCTAGCATTGATCAAAAGGATAGGGGAGTTACATGGTCTGTCATATGTGGTGAGGCATTCCAGAGGCTGGAAGTCTATGGTCTTTGAATTTATACTAGAATTCTTAGCCAAAACTCAAAATCCATCGGTAGAAGATGACAGATTTATCTCCTTTTGCATACCTTCTTTGGAAGAATTGAATTTGTGGATGATTTTGTGGATGATGACCCTGAAGATATGTTATGTCCTGTCAGGGTACTACGAGCTTACTTAAAAAGAACTTGACATCTTAGACCGGGATGCTGAAGGTTTTTTTCGAGTTCAGAACGGATCAAGAAAGAAGCGTCCAAGAATACAATATCGTTTTGACTGAGAGAAATGATCAGGAATGTATATTTGACAGAATCTGGAGTGTCAAATAACCTTGGGAGAGCTAGAGCTCACGACATCAGGGGCCTGAGCTCTTCTTTGGCATTCAAGAAAAATACGTCCATTGAGAGGATTTTGAAAGCTGGTGTTTGGCCATGTCAAACAACTTTCACTTCCTCTTATTTAAAAGATGTTGCCCATAGATCCTTGGACACTTTTTCCTGCTGCTCAACAAGTAGTATATAGCTCATCCAGTACCCCTGGCAGGTCAGTTAGTATCTAGTCTAAAATGAGGTTATGAAAGTTGAATGAATAAGATGACTGGTCTCTCTTCTTTCCTACATTTTCTATCTACTTCTTTACCTACAGGCAGTAGAATACCATCATAAGCTGGAATGGACTAGATACAGGTGAGTGAGACAGCCATGCTGTTAAGGTAATCAATAGCATAGGATGCTTTTCAGTAATAACACACCCCTCTCTGTAGCAGGCAGAGAGTGGGGTGATAAATACAGGGACATGAGTTTCTTATGAGAACAGATGGCTCTCTTTCTTCCGTAAATGCAATAAGCTATACAAACCAATAGATTCTCATATATCTTTGGTTCTGAGGTTGTAGTCCATAGTCTTAGAATATGGTTATTCGGAAATGGATTAAAGGTGGCAAACTCCCTGTCAGTTAAAGATGCTTACTTCCCACCAATGAGCAATTCTATCCTAACGTTAAGACCAAAGATTTGTTTCGTATATGAACGAATGGTAAATTTTTAATCAATTTGTATTTTTCATAACTAACAAACCTGAGGTCTTAACAGATAAAGGCCCACCTCTAACTACCCCTCTAGCAGTCTAAACTGGGTTGGAAGAATAACTGATAAGCTCACAGGAAGCCCAGAGCATCGTGGGAACTACAAAATACCCCGTGAGCAAGTACAGATGCCAATAGTCCCTGGATCACACAAGTTTCTTTTTTTTTTTTTTTTTATTTAATTTTACTGGATTTCAAGCTGGTGCTACAAGATTATCCTAATGTTAAGACCTAAGGTTTGTTAGTTATGAAAAATACAAATTGATTAAAAATTTGTCGTATTGGTGTGAATTAGATGGAAACAAGCATTAATTCCAGAAACGTAGGTCCAACCATTGTAAATGTATTGGAGTTTTGTATTTAGTGTGTAGTATTCTAACTAGTTTAAGAGAATGTCGGTTGTTTTAGTAATTCCAAAGTTTTAATTTGTTGGCAAGTGGAAAACAAATAAAAAGATGGGTTAGAGGAAAACCATGGTTTTTTAAAAGAAATTTTATAACCCTGAACATGGAAGCTTGAATACTGTTATAGAGATCTGTATTAACAATACTGTATGTCAGTTACTTATCATTTTTATTATCTTTCTAAAGTAGCATACCAAGAAGACTTATTCTTATTATTAAATTAAATCCAAAGTTATTTGGTAATAGCAGAATATTGGCAATAGGTAATGAGTATGGAAACAATTGCATTTAAAATATGAACATCTTTTGATGAAACATTTTCAAGTTTTGTTTATTTGCCACCGTTTCCTATTTGATACTTTTGCATCTAAAAGACAATTACCAGAAACCAAAATAAGTGGTCAGAACATTCTCCCTATGTTTTGATATCTGTATGTTCCAACTTGCATGGTTCCCCAAAGCTAATTTTTGGCCTAAGGGAGTTGTTACTACAGAAGAGCAACAGAAATCTTAAAGTTGTGGAATACTTGCAACCTTTTTAATTAGAAGAAAGCATGAAGTTAACAAGAACTTTGATGTTTTAAAATTTGTAAAACTTGTAACTATTTGTAAAACAAAAATTTCGACTTTAAAGATAAAACTAATTAGTTGTCATTTTGATGGTCTTAACCAGCCTCTCTCATTTAACATGACTAATCTTAATCCTGTTTGTAATAGTTCGATGCTTTTTCCAAAGAATCAACCATTGGCATATTTTATTGGAAAAGATAATATAGTTGTATGTAAGGATTTTGGTTTTATGTATGTATACAAGTAATTTGTGTTTGTGTTAAAGACAGATTTTTACTGCACAGTTCCATTGTAATTACAGAAAAGAACAATGCATCCTAAAAATAATAAATTCCATCTTTTTTGTACATTGCTTTCTGGACATGAATTGAGGTGAAATTTATGTCGGTTTCATCATCCTAAGTTTTTTTTTTTTTTGAGCTTATGGTAACTGACTGACTTATGGCCAGTTTGTACATCAATCGATGCTTTGGCTTACATATACATATTGCCTGTGAAAACTCTACTTTATGTTTGCTGTACAAAGACTTATCCAAAGTTAAAGACATTATATGTACACTTTCCAATCTGTATTTCTTTTATTTGGATAAAATAGTAAAATTTTTGCTTTTGTATATTACAATGATTAATATATTTTTCTCATTCTTATATTCAGAAGTTCTATTTTTGTCAAATATTATTAAATTTTTATACTTTACAGAGAGTGAAACTATGAGGTATCTGCAGTGATCCAATGCTGCAAGAGGATGTTTTAGAGATGGTGCTGGAAGATCAGTACTTTTGTGCCATTCACCTTTCTTCTGGAAGGATTATGTTGAAGATTTGTCTGTAATTTAGAAGAAAACCCAAGTGTGGCTGTTGGTGCTGTAAAATATGTTATAAATTGCATGGATTTTCTTTACATAAATTCTCTGGTTAGAGAACCAAAGTTTTTTTATCAGCAGTTGGTAAAACCGCTTTAGTCACAAATTTATTTATGCAGAATTTTTTTGAGTGCAATAATATATAAGAGTAGGATTAAAATCTAGTGGACCAAACTGTATATTTTAATATAAATTTTAACAATTCAAAAGTAGATTAAATACGTACTTTAGGTATATGTAATTACCTAGCTTTTGTTTTAGAAGAAAATGAATAGTAGATTTGGTGCTTTACTTGCTTCTCTGGTACTCTCATGCTTTCATGAGTATATAGGAACTTCCCTGACTCAGAATGTTTAAAAATATAATTTTTATTTTAATTCTACATGCAGGCATGCATGAATTTGTCAAGCTTCAATTGATTTAGCCTGATGATATACTAATTGTGAAGTTTTTTTCTGCCAGTTTGATAAGTGATAGAAAAGTTAAAGTATGCTTCTATATATGCTGTGTTAGTTATTGCTATCATGACTTTAATTCCAATATACTGATCTATGTCTTGACCAGTTTGTGCTTATAGTTGAAGAAATGCAGGTAAATTGCAAAACTGCACCAAAACAGGTTATTTGATTTACTGCAGTTTTTAATCTAGGTTTCTCCAGAATAAGCATTTGCACTTCTATTCTAGTCTTTTTCCTTTTTTTTTTGTATTAAGGGAAGGAATGTATATATAAAATGATGGCATTGTCTTCTTAATATAATGATTAATACAATTCCTGAACTCAAAACCAAAGACAAAATGCAGTCATTTCATATATGTATCTTACATTGAAAGAACCATGAATTTTAAGCTTTATTTTCAGTTTGGAAAAATTTCATTGTAATTTTTTTTAATCATTTGGTGTTCAAAACCACCTTTAAAAAAGCTACAGGTTCTAAGTGCATTTTGAGACTCAAAAGTTTTGAAAGTATGTTAGGGAATCTCAACCAAAGATCTGTCGTAATTTTACAGTACTCTACTCTACATGATTTTTGTATGAATATTATTGTATTTTCCTAGAATTAACTTTTTCAGAAATTTACTTTTAGAAACTTCTCAACTGTAGCAGTGAAATAAAAATTGAATATTAAGGTTGAATTCTTAACATTTCAAACTCAGGAATGACTAATTGCAGTGACTAGATGAAAGCTCTACCAACAACTTGTGCCAGGTAGAGGGCATTTGTAATTTGTCATACAGTATGAGCATGTAATCATTTATGAAAATTTACAGAATTAAATGACCTAACTATGAGGATCACTCAAAAAGTTATCTGGCTCACCCAGAAAGGAGTAGTAACTAAACTTTTTGGTGCAGATATAGATGCACACTACTACCACTTTGATGACTATACAAGAATTAAACTGCTTGCAAATATTGCATTACAGGTGAGACCCTCAAAAAGTTACTGTGAGAGAGCAAAATTTTTAAGACACTAGTCACCTCACTTGGTCAAAACTTCCCTTAAGCTACAATTATTAGTTAGGCTGCTAAATTCAAGTGGGTGAAGGACAACACAAGTGAAACAACACAAGTGAACCCCACAGTTAGTCAGTTGAAAACATCCACATGTACTTAAGAGGATACCATTCACTGCATGGTTTTGAATGAAACATATAATTATCTAACAGAGCCAAGCCCACAGGCAAAAGTATAATGTTGATACCAGAACAGAAGCTTACCAGAGTGGAAACTTGAGATGATTTGAATAATTTCCAGGCTGACCTACACTATTTATGTTAGATTATTAAACCGAGATCAAACATGGCTTTCCCATTTTTGAACCTGAATCGGTTACAAAACAAGCTAAAGAAAGACCATGGGTCCACTTTCCAAAATAGTTGAGCAAGTGACATCTACATCTATCAAAAGTGGTCTGTTTGATAGTCTTTGGGTGTTACAGTACTGCAGAGGACACCATTAATGAAGAGCTTTGCACAACCAAATTGCAACAGCTGAAAAATGCAATAAAGAGTGGATGCAAATTATTTCAAATATCAGAAACAGATCTTGAAAAGAAATGTCTTGGCTCTGTAGCCTGGTTAAACTGATGAATGATGGTAATAAATCTTAATGGGATAGCACTTTATCTAGTGAAACTTCCTGGGTGAGGCCAATTATTTTCCATTAATATATGGACATCAGCATATAACTTGAACATCATACAGCAGTTTTATATAAAGAATACTCATACATAACAATAGACAGTCTGTACTTAATCAGAATTAGGTGCAAAACTATCAAGTGCCAAAATACTTTGTAAAAGGTAGTACAGTTCGTTTACTACTCTGTACTAACTATCCCGGCAACCATGAAAATTTCATGATCACCTTATTTTTAAATTAATCATTTTGATGTTGCACTTTGACTAGAAGTTATAGCAAACAAATTTTAAGAATGTGACAACAGATGCATTATTATTAAAAAATCAATAATAAAACAGTCTTGCAACATAATAAGACCAGCTCATTACTTTCCACCAAACACAATCTCATGTCTAACAAGATGAACAATTACATATATACATTCAAAGCAGTGACTATGGCAGAAAACTACTAATAAATTATATTTCTTCTCTGTTAAAGGTCTAAAATTCTACATTTATCTTTTGAAATCAACAAATACTTGTTGGCCAAGTTCCAACTCACATAAAACATTTAACATAAAAACAGAATTACAACATTACATTCACACTAGACATTTAACACACTACTATACACTATTCTTCTTTTTCTAAGATTTTTTCATGGGTATTTTCTTTGGTTCTTATGGTGTATACATTAAATTCTTCAAATTTTAAAAATGGAATAAGTGACGATGGAATTCCCAAACATGGAATGCGGTGAAGCCTTTTTTTGGTTAAATGACGGCGTACACTGAGACGGCACAGTGACTTCAGACTAAGAGGAAGACCTGAAAAGCAAAAAAAATTAACTTTATATGCTGTTCAACTGTTAAATAACCTTGAGAGCGCTTATATGTAATTGTAGTAGACATCACACATTCTAAAAAAATGACAACTAAATCAGCTTTAAAACAAATAGAAAGTAATCTCGTCCTATCTTAAAGACTGTAGGAAAGTAACTGATGGGTCAAGAGACGCCAAGGGCATTCTGGGAACTACAATACCCCGTGACATGGTATAGATGCCAATAGTCCCTGGATCTCAAGTTTGTTATTAATTCTACCGGTTTCCAGCTTGGCGCTAGTATTATCCTAATGTTAAGACCGAAGATTTGTTTCGTATATGAACAATTTATGAGTCAGATCTGTATTTACTCCTGAAACCAGTTTGTTACTCCTTCAGAAATTTTTTGCCTTACAAATGATATGGTTATGTTCCAAGCAATCAAAACTGATAGTCAAACTATTTCAATGATTCTGGGGTCATAAAAATATCCTTTCACAAAGACTAAGCAAAACATATGATCTTTCAAAAACAAAAATTTTTTTTGTACAAACCCATTACATGTAATTATATTACAATCTTGGTTCTTCCAAGTCACCAAACACTCTTCCCACTTAACAAACAAAAAATAATAATGATAACCCCTTGTGCATACCAATGGATCCCTGCATCCCCCAGCAGTTAACCACCACTTTTTTCGCTTACTCGGGGAGTAAGCCTACAAACTACTTTGTTGTTCTTGTTCTTGTTGTGGGGTAGGAAAGGTCTATGGAAGAGCCTAAAAGTCTTTTGCATAGAGTTAAAAGATACAGAAATTTTAGGATAGGATATTTATGATTTATCTATTGGAATGAAAATGTAAAAAATAAATAATGTGCATGTTAAACAGTATAGGAAAATTATTTCTAATAAAATATGACATTTTATTTTAATTTTCATTGGTGAAATAAGGCTCTATTTGACCATAGATTTTGGCACATTTTAATTTACGTTAAAAGTTAGGAATATATCGTTTACAACTTATGCGTGGGGAATATCTTGCAAATGTCCTCAGTAAGCTGGAGATTGGATCATGCCTTGTTCTCCTTTATACAGTGGGCACCCCCTTATTTGTGGACTCATGCATTCGTGGATTTCTCTCTGGAACATATCCACCCAGTATTTGTGGGAAATTTGCGTTACTCACAGTATGTATTTTTCTATGAGAAATATCCACAAATTCCTGTTTTTTTTATCATTTTCATCAAAAAATGCACTTTTTGTGCTATTTAGGAAACCAAGTATAAAATAGACCATTTTAAGCATTTTTATAGTAGTTCCAACTAATGCTTGTTTGCATGGTGTTTCAATGTTGCATGGAATCAGTGGTTATTCAGCAACGGGACCAACGGCTTTATGCAACTTCCGAACCATGTCAAGAGTGAACTTTCACCAGAAATACACATCTCTCACTTCTCAATGGAATGCCCAAGAATCGAACTCACAACCACCGAGGTGGCACGCCACCGAGGCACTTCGTTCCAACTATTTGCGGGTTCTAGCTATTCACAAAGGGGTCTGGTATGCATCGCCTACGAATGCGGGGGGACCACTGTATATATTTCTGGCTCAGCTCGTGTCGGCCTATGAAAGTAATCCTTAACATCATTCTTTCTAGGTAAAATTATTATCCTAAAATTACCAGAGAAAAACAAAATTAAGAAAATGTCAGTAAAACTGACTCGCTCACTCTTAAAAAGAAGTGTCGGTATGAAATAGGGGCGAGTGTGGAACACTACCACGAGACAAACACCAATTAGAACTTCCCTATCAGAATCCCCCCAAGAGAGAGCAGATACCAACGGGCGATGCAGCCTCTACTACTACTACTAGAGGACGCCACGGACAGCAGCGCCCCTAGCGGACATCCTTAAATTTTAGCACCAGCGACAAGTCGCCATTTTCTTGTGCTCTTGTTTTTTCGTGAGATTATCTACTTTGGAACCATGGAACGCTCTGCTATCGCCACGGCTAAGTTAAAGTAACTCATAAGTAACCTGTTACGGTAATTTTTATCTTCCGGGTACCAGTATTTTCCCTTTTATAGGCCAAATCGGTTCCTCGGTTGTCTTGTGGCGGCCATGCCGCCTCGTAAGAATTCCCGGTCCTCCATACTGGGACTTCTTATGCTTATGGGCTACTTTTTTTTCACATTCATTGTTTACACGAGTTTAGCTAGTCAGCCCTCCTACCATTCCTCTTCTTAGCTTGGTATTTAGGGCTATTTTTATTTTTATCGGCCCAGCATCCCGGCTCTTGCTCTACATCGGCTATCGCTGGCTCCGAGTAGGCTTCCTGTTTTTCGGAACAGTCTGCCTCCTCCTGGGCTTCTTTCTCTTTTACTAACAGTGTCTCTTCCCCCTTTTCATTATGGTTTTTATTTAGGGTGTTAGGCTAGCCTAGGTGCTTGTTCCACATGTTGGGTACAGCTGGTTCACGTGGCCCTACCACGGTTGTGTTGCTCGTGGCCTAGGCCACTGCGGTCACGTGTACTATAGCACCTTACCCTGCCCCTTCCCTCCCTCTCTGATGTAGGGAGGAGCTGGGGACCCCTTGTTGTCATAACAACCTCATCGCCTTCTCTCACACTCCGGAGGTGCGGGGGTCCCGCCAGCAGGGGGTATAGGGCGACCACTATGAGGTTCCGGATCTCCAGACGGGTAGTTGGTGAGGTGGGGAGGAGTAGGCCATCCCTCCCCCCTTTTCCTCGCTCCCAGCCGTGTTTCGCCGACCCATCCATCCCCCCTCCCCTTTTCTCAGCCACCCCCTTCCCTTACGATACGAAAGGAGCCTTCCGTCGCAGCCGGGGCCCCTTTGGTTATAGTATATTGGCTCCGCTAGCGGGCAGGGGGGGTGGGGTGCATGGTTGGTCGATTGCTTGCCTACTATATCCTTATATCTCTCCCCCGCTACCGAAGGGAGCTTACCCTTACCTACGCACTCTTCTAGTAGACGGGTGGAGAGGCGTTGCTTTTATGTTTTTATTTTGCTACTTTAAGGATATATACCCTATTTAATATATTTTACAATGAATTGTGTATTACTATTTTCATTTTATCAACCATCCCCGCCATTTTACGTCGTGGTTCCATTACCACCACTCCTATTGGTTGATTCTTGTGTCTCCGCCACTGGCGGAGCCATAGCCTATCTTCCAACCTGGTTACCACACGTATTTTAGCGGGGCTCTGGTTTTATCTAACTTTATCGCTCCGGCACCAGCGGAGCATATGTTAGGCTGTAAGTGTTTACTCTGTACTCATGTACGTTTCCACTTACAGGCTACCAACTGCCAGGTCCTCGCTTGTAATGCGACGCTGTATGACCCCTGTGGACATGACGAGTGCAGGTCTCACGCCCCGTGTGCCACTTCGTACAACGAGTCCATCGTCTGGCACCCCGAGGCCTGCACGATATGGCTACGACCTGGTCGCGCAGCTGGTGGATGGGGTGGTAAGTCCATTATGAGGTTACTTATGAATTTACTAACAACTTCTAGTTCGTAAGTTTGTTAACCCTGTCCGCAATTGGTAGCTAATCCAGCCTTTCTTTCAGGCTAGCGGTGTGAGGGAAGTCGCCCTCGCCACCTTGAAAGCGTGGGTGGGCGGTTTTGGAAAAAACGCCGCCAAGGGCCAGCCCTATATTCTGGATAGAAAGCTGGCCATCCAGATCTTCCCTGCGGGCAAGTCGACGGGCTACGTCGACCCTTGTCCGCCGCCCCCGTGATAGCCGCCATCCAGCAGGGAACTCCAGACTTCGTTGGGGGTCGTAGCCTCCCAGGAGTCAGTCCCGGACGTCGCCCCCGCCCTGGACCTGAATCTCGAGCCGATGGCGGTAGTAAGTGAGGATTTTTGTTTGGTTGAGGTAGGTTTGTCGGGCGCCCAAGGTCTTTTCTTGGCGCTCCTGGTTCTTGGGGGCTCCTGTCTTCTTCTTCCGCCTCCTTCCAAGGCTTTCCGGGATCCGAGATCCCTAGCCACCCTCCCGCTCTCTCTGTACCTCCTAAGGAGAAGGGAAAGAGAGAACCGAAGACTTTGTCTAAGACGACTTCTAAGAAGTCGTCTTCGTCTTCTTCGGCCAGGAAGTCATCGACTTCATACGCCGACGCGGTGAAGGCTAAGCCGAGCTCTTCCCAGTCGAAGAGCTCCAGAAGCCAAGGCTTCGAAGGAAAAGGCTCGCGCTACCTCCGAGTCGCTGCCTTCTCCCGCTTCCGCTGCCCCCTCTCCGGCTATGCGGCAGGGGTGGCAAGCACCAGCGCCCGCGTTCCCTCTCCTGTCTCATCAGGAATGATGGAGCAAGGTAGGAGCAATGGTGGGTTCCCAAATTTCAGCTTGGGGAACTCGTTTTGAGCAGATGTTCGCACAATTGTCGAGCAGTCTGTCTCAAACTGGACAGACGGTCCAGGAACTCTCTAATAGGATGAGAGAGAATGAGGATCGGGTAGCTGGGCTATCTCAGGCTCCTCCCCAGTCTCCCCTGCTTCTAGCACGGGGATTCTCCAACTTCCGTCTTACGACTCCTTGCCAGCTTTCTCTATGGAACAATCCATGGAGAGTAGCGGCCTATGCTCCCCTTTAAGGACGGGATGATTTCGATCCCGGAGTTTTGGCACTCGAAGGATTGAAGGACTTCGAGTTCTATCCTCCGGGACTGTCACAGCTTTCATCGGGTATGCTAGGCTGACGCCAACGGCTCTTACGAGGGAGGACAAGATCTCGAAGGAGTCAGTCCTCTACAGTAGAGATCACGCCCAACGGGAATGGGTTCACTGCCTTGAGGACTGGGAGTGTACTAATACTAGACTCCAGGCCTATAAGAGCCCCTTCACTATTTTCGCAACGGAAGAGGAGGTCTCTCTTCCGTTCGCACGAAAATTTGGTGGAGAAGGCTCTTCAGGCAGTCCTCAAGGATGGAGCCCGTTCCACAGTTGAGAGAGTCGGAGTCTACTTCTCCACTCTTCCCCGCCGTCGGAGATTATGGGAAAACCTGCCAGCTACTTTCAACGCTGGGTAAACTCAAGCCGGATCTGCGCTATGACCAGTTCGGTGAGAAGTTACCAAGGCTGCCGGATTCCCTAATCCAGGCAGAGTTCGATGCGCGAACTAGGTTTGGCAGGTCCCTTAACTCTCTCATCGTTACGGAAATGGCTGCTCTTTCTTACGCTAACGAACCGCTGTTGCAAGATCCTTGGCGAAAAAAAATCGCAGTTTCAGACGGTCTGTTAGACGCCTTTGACTTCTTCCAAGCCAGGAGGAACTGTCGCAAGCATGTTCTTCAAGAGTGCACTATCAGGCACGAGCCTAATAGACTCTTGGCTGCGAGCATGTGGGGAGCGGATCTCTTCCCAGAGTCCGCAGTGAACGAAGTCCACCACGAAGCTGCTAGACTCAACCAGAGCCTTAGAGCTAGGTGGGGTATTTCCTCTAAGAGGAAACAGGAATCCGTTCCCACAGCTGGCAAGAAGCCAAAGAAGGCTGGTAAGAGGTTCCAGCCATATAAAAAACTCCAGCATCAGCAGCAGTTTGTGCAGGCAGTCCCAGTTACCCAACAGGGACAACCTGCTACATCTAAGCAATCCCAACCTTCCTCCTGGTGCCCCAGCAAGCACAACCTTCGACTTCCTACGCTATCTCGCCTGCCTTTAACCCTGCTTATGAGGCTCAAGGCTACTCTCAACCGAGGGGTAGGGCGAGAGGTTACTTTCGTCACCGTGTCGCAGGAAGGGGCACAAGGAGTAAGCAGTTCAGAGGAGGGCGTGGTGGCCAACCCGCCCATCAGCAATGAGGTCCCCAGGTAGGGAGGAGGCTGTTCCTCTTCCGCCACAGGTGGGGGTTCAGCAGTTGGGCACAGAGCATAGTGTCCAAAGGATTAGGCTGGAGCTGGATCCAAGATCCTCCTCCAATCAAATCATTCCATCAGATACCGTCCAAGGAATTGATAGATTACGCGGAAGAACTCCTTCAGAAAGGAGCTATTGCGAGAGTCAAACATCTAAAATTTCAAGGTCGCTTATTCAGCGTGCCAAAGAAAGGCTCAACAAAAAGAAGGGTAATCTTAGACTTGTCAAAGCTAAACTCTTTCATTCGCTGCGACAAGTTCAAGATGCTTACCCTCTCGCAAGTAAGGACCTTACTGCCGCGTGGAGCCGTCACATGCTCCATGTCTTACAGACGCATACTATCATATCCCTATAGCCAGGCACTTCCGCCCATTCCTAGGATTCAGGCTAGGAAATCAGACATTCTCATTCAAAGTGATGCCCTTCGGTCTGAATGTAGCCCCAGGGTATTCACAAAGATAGCAGAAGTGGTTGTACAAACAATTGAGAGCTCAGGGAATCATGTAGCGGCATACCTCGACGATTGGTTGATCTGGGCACCAACAGTTCGAGGAATGTCTCAAAAGCTACCAAAAAGGTAGTCACTTTCTGGAACATCTGGGGTTCCAGATAAACAAAACGAAATCCAGACTATTCGGAATCTCGTTTTCAGTGGCTAGGAATCCAATGGGATTTTGTCCTCCCACAATCTATCAATTCCAGTGGTCAAACGGAAGGAAATAGCAAAATCGGTCAGACAATTTCTCAAATGCAAACAAACGTCAAGAAGAAACCAGGAAAGAATCCTAGGGTCTCTTCAGTTTGCTTCAGTAACAGATATCCTTCTGAAAGCAAGGCTGAAAGATATAAATCGAATTTGCGGTCAAAAGCAAACTCCAAATATCGAGACAAGTTGTCAGTAATTCCACAGATCCTCCGCAACCAACTACGGCCTTGGTCAAAAGTAAAGAACTTAGCCAAGAAAGTACCCACCCCTTTCAATATCCCCTCCCAGTGTTAACCATTCACACGGATGCATCCCTGTCCGGGTGGGGGGTCTACTCTCAGTTCAAACAGGTTCAGGGGACTTGGTCAGTGCAATTTCGCCAGCTCCACATAAACGTGTTGGAAGCAATGGCAGTATTTCTTACTCTGAAGGAGACTACTTCCCCCGAAGAAGTCTCATCTAAGGCTAGTTTTGGACAGCGCAGTGGTAGTTCATTGCATCAACAGAGGAGGGTCCAAATCCAAGCATGTGAACCATGTCATGATAGCATCTTTGCATTAGCAAGCAAACACAAATGGCATCTGTCTGCCACTCACCTAGCAGGAGTAAGAAATGTGATAGCAGACGCTCTGTCCCGGTCAGTTCCTCTGGAATCAGAGTGGTCTCTGGACGTCGGGGTCGTTCCAGTGGGTAAGCCAGAGAGTCCCAGGTCTCAAGTGGGATCTCTTCGCCTCACAAGCGAACCACAAGCTCCCTTGCTATGTGGCCCCCAACCTGGACCCTCTGGCTTATGCCACGGACGCCCTGTCGTTGGATTGGAATCAGTGGAGGAGAATTATGTTTTTCCTCCAGTGAATCTTCTCTTGAAAGTCCTAGACAAACTAAGGTCTTTCAAAGGATAGTAGCTCTGATTGCACCGGACTGGCCCAAGAGCACTGGTATCCTCTTCTTTTGGAAGTTGGGTCTCCGACCTCAACGGATCCCCCATCAATCCCAACTATCACAATCAGTACAAATGAGGACTGTGTTCGCTTCCTCAGGAACTCTCCAGACCCTAACTTTATGGACTTCATGAAGTTTTGCGGCTAATAAAGATGCTGACATTGATCCACAGGAAATATTCTCTTCCACTAGAATCAGATAAGAGAGAGTCAACCCATTAGACAATATGACTCAGCTGTTAAAAAATTAGCATCTTTCTTGAGAGAATCGAACACTACAACCATGACAGTTAATTTGGCTATATCCTTTTTCAGATCCTTTATTTGAAAAAGGTTTAGCAGCTAGCACGATTACCACTCATAAGTCGCTTTGAAAAAGAAAATCTTTCAAGTAGGTTTTCAGATAGATTTGACTGAATCTTTTTATTTCACATCTATCCCTAAAGCCTGTGCTAGACTTAGACCTTCTCAGAGGCCTACTACAGTTTCATGGTTCTTAAATGATGTCCTCAAACTAGCCTCAGATACTGACAACTCAACTTGTACATTCATAATGCTCCTGAGGAAGACGCTATCCTATTAAGCCTAGCCTCAGGAGCTAGAATTTCAGAACTGTCGGCTCTATCCAGGGATGCGGGTCATGTGGAATTCCTCCCATCAGGAGAATTCTACTTGCTCCGGATCGTAGCTTTTTAGCCAAAAATGAAGATCCTCTTGCAAGGTGGGCTCCTTGGAAGGTTATCCCCACTTCCACAGGATCCTTCTCTCTGCCCAGTATCAACTCTTAGAGCCTTTCTATCTCGCACTTCTTCTAGATCCTCGGGTGCTCTCTTCATGAGAGAAAAGGTGGTACTTTATCAGTAGGTTAAAGGCATTAGACAGCAAATCCTTTACTTCATTAAACAAGCCAACCCTGAGTCATTCCCAAAGCACATGATATCAGGGGAGTAGCCACCTCAATTAATATTTCCAACATATGAACTTGAGGATCTTAGAAAGTATACTGGATGGAAATCCCGACAGTCTTTAAACGGCATTATTTAAAGTCCTTGGAATCTTTAAGTTTTCAGCAGTAGCAGCGGGAAACATTAGTTGCCCTGATACTGCTCAGTAGTTGTAGTATTGATCCAGGTCTCCTTTCTACCTACTTCAACCAACATGCCTCAACCTATCGTCAGGCTACTCAACATCATAGCCATTAGCCGTTGTGTCTTATAGTGGTTTGTCCCTTATTTTTTTTGCTAGGGACAACCACCCTTGTACTGATATGTACTTCAGTGTTCCTACCCTTTTTTTATTTTTATGCTAGGGTAGGCCACAAATATGTTTGATAAACTCTCCATTGGGTTTGTGATAAGTTTCACTGACAATGTGTTTGTATATATTTGAAGCAATTGTATTAATTGTATTTAATGATGGACTTGAGTGTTCCTACCCTTATTTTTTATGCTAGGGTAGGACACATATATGTATATATTTGTATTTATATATTCTAATTAAGTAAATCCAAAAGTTTCCCTTGTTTTACATGCATATTTATAATTTTATTACTACCATTTAAGTACTTTAAGTTTACTAACATTCTGTTATTGATTTTTGTAATAAGTTAGTTTAAGTACTTATTTTGTATGCTGTATCTGATTTACTTATATTATATCCATCATTTTAATCTGTTTTTCATTATTTCCTTTTCCATCTTGTCTGTTTCTCTGGTACTCTTTCATAGGCCGACACGAGCTGAGCCCAGAAAAGGGATTTTGACGAAGGAAAAATCTATTTCTGGGTGATTGGCTCGTGTCGCCCTATGAAACCATCCCTTTTTTTCCCTTTTTTATGGTTTGTTTTCTTTCCCCCCCTTGCAGGACAAGATGTATTTATGTTTTATTTGTAAGGATGTCCGCTAGGGGCGCTGCTGTCCGTGCGTCCTCTAGTAGTAGTAGTAGAGGCTGCATCGCCCGTTGGTATCGGCTCTCTCTTGGGGGGATTAGATAGGGAAGTTCTAAGGTTGGTGTTTGTCTCGTGGTAGTGTTCCACACTCGCCCCTATTTCATACCGACACTTCTTTTTAAGAGTGAGCGAGTCAGTTTTTTACTGACATTTTCTTAATTTTGTTTTTTTTCTCTGGTAATTTTAGGATAATTTTACCTAGAAAGAATGATGTTAAGGATTACTTTCATAGGGCGACACGAGCCAATCACCCAGAAATAGATTTTTCCTTCGTCAAAATCCCTTTTATATATATATATGTATATATAGTCAGTATGTGATCCTTTTTAATGAAGTATTATTAAATTAAATTTTGTTTTGATTTAATTTTTTAAACTTAGTTTTGTAAGTTTCACTTGTCATTTGACCTCCTCTCGAGTATAACAATTGTTTGCTTGTTATTAACATTCGTGTTTGTCTTTAAGGAGGTTGTGTGTGTGGTCCCTCCCTTGTGGATAAGGGGGCTGACTTCTTAGCCTCTGTGAGGAGAACAGGCAGTCGTTCTCTGGACCTTGTCACATGCAAGATATTTTTGCCTAGCTTCGTGGACAAAGAGTACTGCTGTCTCTTGCTTCTTGGTGGTTGCAGCCTCTGCTGGTGACTTTCTCTTATCTACAGAACTTGGATGGCTGCTATCTTCAAACTGGAAGATCTCTCCAGATTACCTATCTGGAGGTCATTTGGAATTCACCGCATCACCTCTGGTTCAGTTATAAAGCCAGGGGATCTAGCTATCCTATGGTAAGGTTTTGATACCTTTTTTGAATTTGATTGATCACAGCTGTGATTCTGTTGTGGCTGCTCGACTGGACCCAAGTTGGTTAACTACCTGTGGTATTGCTCCTTCAGATGTGGAGGATTTCGCTATTCTTCGAGAAGAATAATAAGGATTATTAATAACGAAGCTAATTAGTGACAAGTCTGGTTTATATGAAAATTGGCCTGTAAATTGTCAGGATATTCTTTCTTTACAATTTCCTCCTCCTTTATGAGCCCCCTTATTTTGGTTTGAGTGCGTTAATATTTCTATCTTAATTTTGTATACAAGTAGTTTGAATTATTATTAAGTGTGATAGTGGTTAATTTATTTCGTGCATTCAAGAGGTTCAGGTGTAATTTCTATCTATTTATTTATGTATTAAATTTATAGTTTTTCGTTGTGGTTCTTTACTTTCCCCCCTTTAATTCGTCCTTGCACTTTAAAAATTGAGTTTTGGTATGATTCCACCCTATATTGATACCTGAAGTGGATACTGATTGGTGTACAATTTTGGTGACGGTAAAATGAGCCATTACAAACTGGCGACTGTTGTAGACAGGATAATACAATCTTGTGTATCCATTTGTGAGTGCAAGTGTGATTCTTGGGGGAGATTAGGTTTTCAGAAGGATACACATTTACACCATCTCAATTTTTGGTTTGATAGAAGCCGTGTTGTTCTTGTAAGTAATAGTGTAAAGTGTTCATCATGTCTACATTGGACGTGAATGAGCTCCTGAGTGAAGAGGGGTGGCAGGAAAGGTTGGCTGAATTGAATAAGCCAGAGTTAGAAGAGATAGCAAATTATTTTGAAATTGAGTATCCGGTGTCAATCAGAAAGGGTCTACTATTGCTACAGGTTTGTGAATATATGAGGTCTGGAAAGGGATCAGGTGGTGAAGAGGTTAAACAGATTAAGGAAGTATTATCTGATGAATTAGTGAATAAGCAAATTGAGTTGAAGACTTTAGAGTTTAATTTGGAGAAATTCAAGGCTGATGAAAGGGAGAGGGAGAGGCACAATGTAGGTCTTTCAGCTCCTTCCCCTAACCCAGATAGGTCGGTAACGCGTACGATCAATTTGGTGAATGCGCTTAAATTTGTTCCAAATTTCCAGGAGTGTAACGTGGCGGAATTTTTTGTTTCGTTCGAAAGAATTGCAGCTACATTAGGTTGGCCACAAGAGTTTTGGACTGCCCTTATACAAAGTAAACTAATTGGTAGGGCACAGAAAGTGTATGTTACCCTTAACGAGGATTTGTCTTCAGATTATGACAGTGTCAAATCAATTGTTCTGGAGGTGTATGAGTGAGTCTCTGAAGCATATCGTCAACGCTTTCGAAATTGGCAAAAGGGGAAAGATCAAACCTTTGTAGAGTTTGCGCGAGGGAAAAAGTAGTCTACGGAGGATTGGTTTAAGTCAAAAGAAGTGGACAATTTTGAGAAGATGAAAGAATTGGTGTTGGTAGAGGAATTCAAAAGATGTGTGCCAGACAAGTTGAAGGTTAATTTGGAGGAATTAAAACTAGACACTCTACAAGAGGTGGCCATTGCCAGTGACGAGTACTACTTGTCTCATAAAAATGAGTTGGGTTGTATGTTTTCCAATATGAAGCTTGGCTGGGGAAGAAATGGTTGTAATAATTATAGGTCCAATAATGTTAACAATAATAATGTTAACAAAGCTAGCAGTAATATTAAGTCTTTTTCACCCAACAGGTTTAAAAAAATTCTAATAATTATGACCCTGTAAAGGCAAAGTCATTAACGTGCTTCTTCTGCCACAAGAGGGGGCATGTTAAAAGAATGAGTTACGCTCCGGAAGTCCCAACAATGTATTGCTCATCCTGTAATGGTGGTCGAGAATAAAAGGGACCGAGACTATAATTCGACAAAGACATCGGATCAATGACTGTCTGGCGTGGAATCCCTGAAGCATTTTTCTCATTTTGTGCCTCTGGGCAGTGTCGCTGTGGTTGATGGGCCCTGTAAGAGGCGGGTAAGAATTTTAGGCAATACGGGAGTGGCACAGTCTTTGATCTTAAGAGGCTTTGCCACAGGATTTTGTTTGTGCGCATTCAGAATTTGTGCTATTGTCAGGTTTTCAGGATACGGTACAGTCTTATCGAATTGAGAGGTTTGTTTTCGATTGTCCTTCCTTTACAGGAGCGGTTAAATTGGCTGTAGTGGATAAGTTTCCTGTGAAGAATATTGATATAGTCCTTGGAAATGACGTGGCCCTTAAGAATAAATCTTGTCCAATGTTAATTAGTCCTGAGAGGAAAATATCTGTAGTAACTCACTCTCGGTTTGCATTTGTTGACGCTGCAGAGTCAACCGTAGATATAGATCTAAGTAGTTTAGACCATAGTGGTAGTATAGCTTTAGATAATATTGGTAATGGTAAAAATAAATTGAACTGGACCACGAAGGAGCTAATTAAAGCTCAGAAGAAGGAATTTTCAAATCTCCCTATTGAGCCAGGTGAGATCTCTGACTTGAAGAATCCTAAGTTTAAAATTATTAATAATATTTTGTACAGGGTAAGTGGACCTTTAGAGGCTACTAGTGAAAACTCCGAAGTGGTCAAACAAATAAGGATTCCTTTTGATTACAGGGGAGGTTTAATATTGTTAGCCTGTGAGAATGACTTGGCAGGGCATTTTGGTATTCACAAGACGACGGGAAAACTGCTTGCTCAATATTTTTGCTTTGCTTCATGGACAAAGAGTACTACCGTCTCTTGCTTTTTGAAGGTTGCAGCCTCTGCTGGTGAATTTCCCTTATCTTCAGAACTTGAGGATTTGTATTGGATAGCTTCTATCTTCAAATTGGAAGCCCTTTCTAGATTACCTATCTGGAGGTCTTTTGGAATTCACCACGCCACCTCTGGTTCATTTATAAAGCCAGGGGGATCTCGCTATTTCACAGTAAGGTTTTGATACCTTTTTTGAGTTTGATTGATCAAGGCTGTATTCTGTTGTGGCTGCTTGACTGGGCCCGAGTTGGTTAACCACCTGCGGTACTGCTCCTCCAGACGTACTACTGATTACAAGCAATAGCACTGCAGGTATTTCGAGAGGCAGTTGACAATATTATCCGTTTACTTACCTCCTCAATGAGGAAATCACCCCTCCTCCACTACTAAAAGATTGAACTTAAGAAAATTACAAACAGGTCAACAACTCACTCTGTTGTTCAGGATTGGCTACTGACATCTCTATCAGTAGTGACGAAAAGATTGCTGATTTTAGCTGGGAGGTAAGGGTGATGAGTACAATAGCGATCACTTAACGATTACCATCAGTGTTTCTTAAAGTCCACTGGTCCCAAAAGCTACAAAAGTAGAATATATAAAGAGCTAAATAAGTTTTATTTCAGAAAATCTCCCTGTTATGGATGATGTCACAGAACTGCTTAACACAACCTTTAAACAGCTGGTCTTAAAGTGTATTCCTAGAACTACGCTCATGTTTGTTCACAAACCTGTGCCTTGGTAGAACCTGGAATTCTGAATCCCACATACTAGGACCATGAAAGCCACTAAAGTACAATACAAGGTCAGAGCAGAGTTCTGGCTGAAGCTTGAAAAAGTTTGTAAATGATATTGGTCTAAATTTCTTTCAACTATAAAAGCAAAAACTCCACTTACTATGTGTTCGGAAAAGGGTTAGAAAAGGAGCAAACAAATTGTGAGAGCTACCTTTTGTTAACCCAAGAAAAGGCAGCCTGTTGATGACCAGGTACCAACCCATTGCTTTACCCTTTTACCTTTGCAAAATTATGGACAATATGGTAAATGTTTTCTTTTCCAAGCCCTATGTGGGTTCAAAAACATGCATTACACCACCTATGTCTTAGTCCACACGGAATTATCTATAAGTGAGGCATTTGCATATAAAAAATACCATGTTAGTTTACTTTTTAATTTAGAAAAGGTATATAACACCACACGGAGGAATGGAATTTTGCAGGACCTCTAAAATTATGACGTGAGAGGAGAGCTACCCCTTTTTATTAAAGCATTTTTAAAATTTGAGGATATCAAGTACAAATAGGACCAACACTGTCGAGTACAAGGTGTCAAGAAGGTGTTCAAAGGGATAGTATATTAATTGTTACCTTTTCTGCACTAGCTATCAATGGCATTTGGAAAAGTATCCCAAAGGATATAATGTAATACACACTACTTGTGATTAATTTCTCAATATTTACATCCTCAAGAATGGCAACTTCCATTACGTATCAAGAAAAAAGTGAAATGGGCAAAAATTCATGGGCTTATATTTTCTTTAACAAAAACTGTGTTCTTTTTGTTGATTAAAGGATACATATCCAGATAAATATTTGTATATGAATGGATAAAGGATTCCTTGTGTAAGAGAAGGAAGATTCATTTATCTAGTTGATATTAGGCCCAAATGAAAGAATTCGTTCATAGACCTGATGAGGGTTCTATCTCATACCTACTGAGGTGCTGTGTGCACACAGCTACTCAGATTGTACAGTTGCTCTGGAAAATTCTGGCACACTTTGCAGTGCATTTTGGATGAGGGTTTACAAAACAGTAACTGGCAATTTTCATGAGACTATACATCACAATATAGTACTACATCTTCAGTTAACCACAGATTCTTATGTGGAACATATCTCCAAATATATTGCAGAAAATTCACTGATGGCACCAAAATATCCTCTATAAAGGGATTTTGACGAAGGAAAAATCTATTTCTGGGCAAGGGTTCATGTCGCTTCATGAAATAATCCTTAAGTTCATTATTTCTAGGTAAATGATACTAACATTATACCAGAGAAAAAATAAAATTCAGGAGGTGTTCAGAATAACTGACTCGCTCACCCCCTAAATAAAAAGAGGGTGTCGGTATGGTATCTGGGGCGAGTGAGACCACTACCACGAACCTCTTGTCATTTAGAATTCTCCTTCATCAGAATCCCCCTCCTGAAAGAGCTGATACACAGTCGGAGTCAGCAACTACTACTACTACGCTACCCAGCACGCCGACTGCAGCACCTCTGGTGGCCATCCTTGTCGTTAGATGCCAATCTTGGGCCGCAGGGCGGGTAACAGGGGGGGATTTCACTGGGCGACACGAACCCTTGCCCAGAAATAGATTTTTCCTTCGTCAAAATCCCTTTTCTGGGCTCAGTTCGTGTCGCTTCGTGAAATAGTACCAGAGAATTAGCACAAGGTTGGAAAAATAAGAAAGAGGAAGGTCTCAATAAAACTAAAGAAGTAAAAAGGAATAAATATAATTAAATTGAGAGCTTACAAGTTATCATAAAATAAAGTTAACTTAAACTAATGAATGAATTATATACAGTTAACCTTAAAATTACACTTAAACTTAACTTATGATAACTTAACTAATACAAGTGAGGTTCAATAAACAACGCATCAAGGAAGAACACTCACTGAAAACTTCTATAAATATGAAAATTACAAAGCATCTCAATATATTGGTGTGCTTCTCTAGCATAAAAATAAGAGTAGCAACACCGATCCATTACAGATAACATATATACAATATAGTTGTGGGTGCCCCTAGCAAAAAAATAAAGGAACACTCCACCATAGGTATCATCCTAAGCAGCTAAGGCTGAAGGACCAAAAGAGCATAACGGTAGGGTTAGGTGCATTATTAGTTGAGGCAGGTAGAAAGGAGATCTGGATCTTTGACTACAACTACTGAGCAGTGTCAGGGGAAACTATGTTTCCTGCTGCCACTGCTGGAAATTTTAGAGATTCCAAGGACTTGAGATAATGACGTTTGAAAACTGTCGGCGATTTCCAGCCCGTATACTTTTTTAAGTCATCAAAATTCATATGCTGGAAATAATTAATAGAGGTGGCTACTGCCCTGATGTCATGGGCTTTGGGAAATGATTCAGGGTTTGCTTGTTTAATAAAGTGAAGAATTTGTTGCCTAATTCCCTTTATTGAAATAGTACCACCTTTTTCCCTCATGAAGAGGGGGCCTGAGGATCTAGAGGATGTCCTAGACAGAAAGGCTTGTAAAGTTGTCACCGGACAAAGAGAAGGGTCATGAGGAAGAGGGATGACCTTCCAAGGGGCCCATCTCAATAAGGGTCCTCATTCTTTGCCAAAAAACTATGATCTGGAGATTCTTCAGCTCCTGAGGCCAAACTTAGCAAAAATAGAGTTTTCCTCAGTAGCATTATATATGTACAAGAAATGTTGTCAGTGTCTGAAGCCAGCTTGAGAACGTCATTCAAGAACCATGAGACTGAACTAGGTCTTTCAGAAGGCCTGAGTCTAGCACAAGCTTTAGGAATAGACGTAAAGTAAGAGTCTGTTAAGTCTATTTGAAAACCAAACTGAAAGATTTTCTTTAAAGCTGATTTATTAGTGGTAATAGTGCTAGCTGCTAATCCTTTTTCAAATAAGGATCTGAAAAAGGATATAGCCAGGTTGACTGTCATGGTTCTGGTGTTTGTTTCCTTCAGGAAAGTTGCTAACTTCTTAACAGCAGCATCATACTGTCTCAAAGTTGATTCCCTTTTATCTGATTCTAAGAAAAGAATATTCTGAGGATCAATATTTGCATCTCTTTTAGCCGCAAACTTCATGAAGTCCATAAAGTTAGGGTTTTGAGAATTCCTGAGGAAGCGAACACAGTCCTCATTTGTACTGACTGAGATAGTTTGGGATTGGGGATCCGTCGAGGTCGGAGACCCAATTCCAGAAGCAGAGGATACCAGTTGCTCTTGGGCCAGTCTGGGGCTACTAGAGCTACTTGTCCCTTGAATGTCCTGAGTTTGTTCAGGACTTTCAATAGAAGATTCACTGGAGGAAAAATGTATATCTTCTTCCACTGATTCCAATCTATGGAATGGCGTCTATGGCATAAGCCAGAGGGTCCAGGTTGGGGGCCACATAGCAAGGGAGCTTGTGGTTCGCTTGAGATGCGAATAGATCTACTTGGAGACCCGGAACACTCCGGCGTATCCACTGGAATGACTTGTTGTCCAGGGACCACTCTGATTCTAGAGGAACTGATCGAGACAGGGCGTCCGCTATCACGTTCCTTACTCCCGCTAAATGGGTGGAGGATAGGTGCCATTTGTACTTGGTTGCTAGAGAGAAAATGGCTATCATGACATGGTTCACATGTTTTGATTTGGATCCTCCCCTGTTGATGCAGTGCACTACCACTGCGCTGTCCAAGACCAGCTTTATATGACAGTTCTTTGCTGGGAGAAGCCTCTTCAGAGTGAGAAATACTGCCATGGGTTCCAATACATTTATGTGAAGCTGGCGGAACTGAGATGACCATGTTCCTTGAACCTTCTTGAACTGGGAATATCCTCCCCACCCGCTTAGCGAGGCGTCTGTGTGGATAACCAGCGCCAGAGGGGGATATTGAAGAGGAACTGACTTGGACAGGTTCTTTGTCTCCGCCCATGGACGGAGACGATTGCGAAGAATCTGCGGGATTACTGACAACTTGTCTCGAGATTTGACATTTGCTCTTGAGCGCCAAACTCGATTTATGTCTTCCAGTTTCGCTTTTAACAGAACATCTGTTACTGATGCAAACTGGAGTGAACCTAGGATCCTTTCCTGGTTTCTCCTTGATGCTCGTTTGCACTTGAGGAATTGCCTTACTGACTTGGCTATTTCTCTCCTTTTGACCACAGGAATTGACAGATTGTGGGAGGTCAAGTCCCATTGAATGCCGAGCCATTGAAAGCGAGACTCCGAAGTGAGTCTGGACTTTGTCCTGTTTATTTGGAACCCTAGATGTTCCAGAAATTGGATTACTTTGTTTGTGGCTCTGAGGCATTCCTCGACGGTTGACGCCCAAATCAGCCAATCGTTGAGGTACGCTACTACCATTATCCCTTGTGATCTCAGTTGTTGAACTACTACTTCTGCTATTTTTGTGAATACCCTGGGGGCTACATTCAGCCCGAAGGGCATCACTTTGAAAGAGAATGCCTGGTCTCCCAACCTGAAGCCTAGGTATGGACGGAAGTGTCTCGCTACTGGGATATGATAGTATGCGTCTGTAAGATCGATAGAGGTGGTGATGGCCCCACGGGGAAGTAAGGTCCGCACCTGCGAGATGGTCAGCATTTTGAACTTGTCGCAACGAATGAATAAATTTAGCCGGGACAAGTCTAAGATTATTCTTCTTTTTGATAAGCCTTTCTTTGGCATGCTGAATAAGCGTCCTTGAAATTTTAAATGCTTGACTCGTGACACTGCCCCTTTCTGAAGGAGCTCTTCCGCATAATCTGTCAATTCCTTTGTTGGTAGCTGAAGGAATGATTTGGATGGAGGGGGACCTTTGAGCCAACTCCATCCCAGCCCTTTGGACACAATGCTCTGTGCCCAATTGCTGAACCCCCACCTGTGACGGAAGAGGAACAGCCTCCCTCCTACCTGAGGGTTCTCAGTGCTGTTGTGCAGGGCGTGCTCCGCGCCCTCCACGAAAGTGTTTCCCCCTGTTGGTTGCTCTTCCGCCGCCCCTCTGGCGAAAGGCACCCCTAGCCCTGCTTCCCCTAGCGAACCTGTTAATGGTTTGGAAGGCTTGACTTTCAAATAGAGGGTTGAAAGCCGGGGAAACCGCATAGGAGGTCGAGGGTTGGTTTTGTGGAGCCAACAGGAGGATAGGCTGGTTCTGATTCTTTGCAGCTGCCGGTTGCACGGGTTGAGAAACCGGAACTGCTTGGACAAAATGTTGCTGCTGCTGCTTTTGATAGGGCGGGAACCTTTTGGTCTTCTTCAACTTCTTAGCGCCAGCAGAAGGATTCTCCGGTTTTTTCTTACTGGAAAGGCCCCAGCGAGCTCTAAGACTTTGGTTAAGTCTGGTTACCTCATGCTGTACCTCGTTCACAGCTGCTTCTGGGAAGAGGTCAGCCCCCCAGATGGTGGAAGAAAGCAGCTTGTTCGGCTCATGCCGAATTGTAGCTTCCTGCAGGACATGTTTCCTACAGTTCCTCCTTGCTACCACAAACTCGTACAGGTCAGACTGTACCGTTTGTGTCTGAGACTTCGCCAAGAGTTTAAAAAGAGGCGCCGTACCGTAAGTCAATGCAGCAACTTCTGTCATTACTAACGAATTTAGAGTCCTGCCTAACCTTGTCTAAGCCTCGAATTCGGCTTGGATAAGGTTATCTGGAAGCCTAGGGAGTCTCTCACCGAACTGATCCATGGCACAGTATGGTTTGAGTTTTCCTACCGTGAATGTAGCTGGTAGGTCTTCCCAGAGTTCCCCTAAGGCTGGAAATAGGGGGGACGTAGGGTCTGATTCCCTAAGCTGAGGAAGGGGTTCATCCTTCATGGCAGCTTGTATGGTGATCTCTGCTATCTTTGTTGTGACAGGGAGTGGTGCCTCCTCCTCCGTAGCAAAGATCATGAAAGTACTTTTAAATGCCTGGAGTTTGGTGTTTGTACAGTCCCAATCCTCCAGGCAATGTATCCACTCCCTTTGAGCCTGATCGCGACTGTACAAAACAGTCTCTTTAGGGATCTTGTCTTCCCTGTTCAAGGCTGCCTCCGTTAGCCTAGCATACCCCATGAAAGGAGGTTGTAGGCCGGCGGGATGGAACTCGAAGTCCTCGATACGACGAGTTCCATAGTCCGGGATGGAGATCATGCCATCCTTGAAGGGAGCAAAGGCTGCTACCCTCCAAGGATTGCTCATAGAGAAGGCGGGAAGGGTGTTATAGTCAGGCAACGAGGCAACTCCGGCGCCTGCTACAGGGAGAACGGCTTGAGGTGCTTGGCTCAAACCCTGCCAGCCGATTCTCCTGGTCCGTCAGACGCTCAGAAATATTCTGAATCGACTGGCCGGACTGAGTCAACGTGGTGGAGATCTGAGAAAACATTTGGTCGAATCTGGTATTCATCAAAGATCCGACCATGTCTTCTACCTGCTGCATGACCCCTGCCGTGAAAGCAATGGGATCGAAGGGAGCAGCTGGACTGGCCCTGACAGGGGTCACCGGAGGAGCTCCGGCAGAGGGAGAAGGTACTGGCTCGGCAGGAACGCGGGCCTTCTCCTTAGATTTAAACCTTGGAAAAAATTTACCTTCTTGACCCTTTTGAGTGCGAAGAAGAGGCCTTCGCCTTCTCCGCCCCGGGATGGTGAGCCGGGGACTTACGAGAAGATGCAGAAGACGACGTCCTCTGCAGGGTCTTCTGCTCTCTTTATCCCTTGACTTTGGGGACTACTGAGGCAGTAGGCGTCCTAGCGGGGATCTCTGATCCCGTGAAGCCTTGGAATGATGAAGAGGAAGGGACAGGAGAAGAAGATCCAGAAGCCTTCAAGGGAAGCCCTTGGGCGCCTAACAAACCTACCTCAACCAATAATTCACTCCCACCTACCGCCATTGGCTCTACATTGAGGTCCAGAGTCGCGACGTCCGCCGAGATGTCCTGGCCTCCTCCCTCCATCAGGGCCTGCTCCACCTGTTGCTGGATGGTGGCGATCATCGGAGCTGCCGCGGCGGGGTCCACATACCCAGTCGACTTGCCGTCTGGGAAGATCTGGACAGCCATCTTCTTGTCTAATATATAAGGCTGCCCCTTCGGCGCGTTCTTGCCGAAGCCACCTACCCAGGCTTTCAGGGTAGTCGACGCGGCGTCCTTAACGGCGGCAGCCTGAAAGAGAGGGTCATTGTAATCCTTACAACGAATCCCCGAGGACAAATCATTAACATTTGGCGCGTATAACCATATAGCAATATAATCCAAATATGTGTGATAGTATATACCAGGAAAGAAGGAAAACGCTACGCCGGCATATACTTACTCCGTCTGAAAACTGTTCCACCAGCTCAGACCTCGTGCCCGCAGGGGTCTTGGAAGACGGCATTGCATCCGGCCTCCTGACAGTTAGTAGCCTGTAAGTGGATAGATACATAAGTATCAACATTACACACTAACAGGACCACTTATAATGCTCCGTTGCATGCCGGAGTAGTATAAAATTTTTGGGCATAATCCCCCCCTGTAATCCGTGTGGAAGAAGGTCCGTGGGACCTGGTAACTGGTTGAAATACCCCGGTGTACACCGGAGAGGAGTAGGTAAACCAGATACTTTTCATACACCCATAAATGAGTTCCAAGGAGTAGTACATCACGCCGGAGAACGAGAGAGGATTACCCATAATTAAAAACTAAATAAATTAAATTAAATAGATTGGAGCGTGCAGCTCCGTCGTAAAAACCCTAAGCCAACCGCCGGGGCGCTCGGATAGCAAGCGGGCGCTCCGTCAGCAGACAAAGGGACATAGCACATAACGGGGAAAGCATGTAAGATCGACCAATACCTCTTCCCCTACTATAGCTGGCGGAGCCAACTACCCCACCGCCAACCGCTGGGGCGCCTGGATAGCAAGCGGGCGCTCCGTCAGCAGACGAAGGAATATGAAACATAACTAGAAGTAAGGAGGGGGGAAGAGGAATCAAAGCATAAAGAACGCCGGAGAAGAACTGATGCAAACAGAGGGGGGTGGCCAACACCCCTGATCACACCGGAGCCCCTCCGAAGCTCAAAGAGAACATATGCGATCCAGCAGTACTCCCTGCTGTCCAAAACTCCCGTGACATCCCTAACAGGGGGGAGGGTGGAGTAGAGCTCGGATGGTTGCTATAGCGACTGTAAGCAAGCAAGGACAGACCCCCTCCTCCACAAGGGAGGAGGGGAAGGGGACTGGGACTAGGGCGACCAGTGGCTCGACGCGATCGCGGGTAGACCACGAGGTGAAAATGCAACAAAACAGCCTAGGTCGAGCGACCATGTGAGCTCGAGAGGACCAAAAGGCGATAATGCAACAAACTGATCGCAGATGGACCAAGAGGTGATAATGCAACAAAACCGCCTAGGCTAAACTGATCGCCCTAACATGCAAACCCCTAAATGAAAATTACATCGTAAAAAGAGAGAGAGGGAAATCACGAGTGAGAGAGAAAGGGGACGTCCAGGAGAAGCAGGCTAGTTTCCCAAAGGAACGCAAGCGAACTGCTCAAAAGCTAGCCGTAGCCGACACGTAAAACGGAGGGCAATAGACAGGATGCGGGACTAGAAGACATAAAAAGAATCACTCAGAAGCCTAAACACCTAGACAAAGAGACATGCATGCATGAACACTAATCTAAGGTATAGGCAATGGATTTCCGAATAATACGATGTAAAATACAATGGGAACTTGTGTATCACGTGATAGAACCCACAATAAAGGTAAAAATACACTGGATAGATACCACGGTATGGGGGACCGAGGAATCTAACCGAACATGAGGCGAGCCGGCTGGGTCGCCATGCGCCAGACCAGGTGACTATTATCGGACCCAAAAACGGTAAAAATAGCTTCTGGCTGGCAAAAAACTAGATTTAAACCTAGATTTTAACTTAGCTGCGGCGATAGCTGCAAGTTCCATGGCGAAAATAAATCCAGGGAAAAGTGCACAAAAAACACAGAGGAAAAATGGCACGTGTTACCAAGTTCGCTAACGAAAAAGGATGGCCACCAGAGGCGCTGCAGTCGGCGTGCTGGGTAGCGTAGTAGTAGTAGTTGCTGACTCCGACTGTGTATCAGCTCTTTCAGGAGGGGGATTCTGATGAAGGAGAATTCTAAATGACAAGAGGTTCGTGGTAGTGGTCTCACTCGCCCCAGATACCATACCGACACCCTCTTTTTATTTAGGGTGAGCGAGTCAGTTATTCTGACATCCTCCTGAATTTATTTTTTTTCTGGTATAATGTTAGTATCATTTACCTAGAAATAATGAACTTAAGGATTATTTCACGAAGCGACACGAACTGAGCCCAGAAATGACAATTTGTCGAAAATGACATTTTTCCTAACTATACAAACCTGAGGTCCTTTAACAATAGGAAGTAGCTAGCGGCAGCTGGAACGGTCGTAAGCTTCGAACAAGGGGAGAACGGTAGTTAACTGCTTTTGCTTTTGGCCCATGCAAAATACGCAGAGTGAGGGGTGGCCTGAGGAGGGACTATGTATATGTAAGGACCTCAGGTTTGTATAGTTAGGAAAAATGCAATTTTCGACAAATTGTCATTTGTTCCGAAACGTAATACAAACCATCGGTCCTTTAACAATAGGAAGACTCACTTCTTGGTGGGAGGAATCTGAGTCTTTTGATGAACAGACTGGTGTTCGTCCATCCCTGGAATGCCTCCCTGGTCGTAAGAGCGAGGGAGGGATCCAAGCCTCTGTCCGATTGATCGGGTGTGCACCGCAGGATCAATGGTCAGACCCTCTGCCGAGTACTAAGAGAGAGGCAAGCGTATCTCTCCGTACCAGCAAGCAAGAACTTGTTCCTGTTTGCAAGAGGCAACATAAAGTATGGGTTTGTCTCAAGCTGGCATCCACTTCCTCCCCCTTGTTGGAAGAAGTGGTGGATATACGCTCCTATCCCTAGTGAAAGGGATAGGATGGGGCTCTGTTGAGTAGCTCACCTGCATCTCGTCCTTATCCAGCAGGGTGACGACCGTGTCCCTCTACCCACAGGTAGAGGGGAAGAAAAAGATGGGAAGAGGAGCCAGTCACACTCTCATTCATTCATCCATTCTTACGGTCACACCAGGACTCGATGCTGTTCAGCCTGCGAGGGTCTGGGTTCGCTACACAACGTGTTGAGCAGCCACCACGGGTCCCAAGGAAAAAGATCCAAGGACCTGTGGGCAATATCCCGAAGGTAGAAGGAGGTGCATGTGGTCTGGTTGGACCAGACCCCTGCCTTCAGTACCTGCGCCACGGAGAAGTTCTTGCGGACAAAGCAGCATCTCCTTCGCATCGAAGGCGGTGAAGTCCATTAGGGAGGGGATTGTGAACGACTCGAACCGATCGTCAGGGACCGAAGGGTTCTGAGTCTTCGCTATGAAGTTTGGTACGAAATCGAGCGTCACGGATCCCCATCCCCTGGATGCTTGACTTCGCAGGAAAAGTCATGCAGTTTCCTCAGAGGAAAAGAAGGGAATAGTCGCATGACCTATCCCTCTTCTCGACTTCGGTGATGTCCAGTACCCATACTGGTCTGTCCGTTTGCCACGAAGAGTCCTCGCATCCTCCTATCCCCATGCAGCAAAGTTCTTGGTAGTGGATAGGACACCGACACTCCATGGTGGGTGTCGATGGTATGGGTACTGTGACAAGCTATTAAGACGAAGTAATGATTGCTCCGTAACAACCGAACTAAGTCTACAGTGTAGTTCGTAACTGACTCGGGCGCTCTGACAGCTGCCGACTGACTGGTTCGGCATCGGAAGTGAGGCGAGTTGTCCAAGCATCCAAGTAAGTCACGTGACCTTCGCCTTTAAAAGGGTTATGCCAAGAGACCAAACAAATAATGTATTTGTTTGTCACCAATGCCGGACGGCGAGGTGATGATTCTCTTAAGGCAATATGCTCAAAAGGCGAAAGTCAATTGCCGTCTAAGGAGACCTAGGTCCTGAAGGCAAGACACTCTCACAGTAGTTGAATCTCAGCTAAGGAGAAACACACTATGTGACGTTGAAGACGAAGGTAGGCAATGAATGCAACCTACGTCTTCCAGCTGAATCGAGAGAAGGAATCTCAAGATTCTGGAGAACTGCTTCTCATGGGCTGAACGTTTGGAAGTAGAGCTGGCAGGTGTGGGAGTAGGCGATGTCTTTCAATACATCTGCTAATCCGGGGTGAACAATGAACAATTGCACACCTACGAATACGAGATATTTTGAGGACAAACTCAGATTCCGCAAAATCATTCGCATTATCGCAGTGCGATGTAGCAAGAGACTATTACAGAATTCTGTTACCGTGCGGTAAACAGAAAGATGAAAGTCGAAGAGATATCTCTGTTGTAAATTCTTGCAATACTGAAGGCGATGAATTCGAGCGTCACAGCAGTAGATGGTCATTCATGTATGCGAGAATCCCCGTTAATCAGAGACTTAAGTCCGTGATTTGTTGGGAGAGATACGGTTGGTATTCAATCAAAGCAGGGGAGAAAGACATAACCAACCGTGCATCTCGAAGCGGCAGCTGGTACTGAATTGCCTCGGGCAATTCAATACGCAGTAGCTGTCGCCGACTCGTCATCCTGAGTTGCCAAGTAATCCTTTCCACGAAGGAATGCGTTGCGGCTAGAACATCCACCCCCGAGCATAAAAAGATATGCCTCGAGCAATTATATTTAGGCGAAACGAATTTCGGTAAATACAAAAGCTGAAATGGTGTTGTCGTGACAAAACCATAAGTATATAAAATTGAAACTGGAAACTCCTGGGAGGTTGCAAGCAACCCCGAGTTGCAGTTCAATTAGAATACTCCTCGTCTAAGTCGCAATCCGTAGAGTAACTAGGATATGCGGCTACCCCTCGGACAATTCAACTGCTTAGCAGAATCATGTCGCGAGGTTAATACGTAGTATATTTGTAGGATTCTGAAACAACAGATCTCCATCCTAAATTCTTTTCCTTCAAGAAAACAAAATAAGGATTGGAGATCGACCACCTTCGATCTCTATCAAAGAGAGTGAAGGAGAAGTCTTCCTCGAAGGAAAGCTTCAATGGTGAACAGAATAACGAAGACAATAGTTCAAGCCAAACTGGATGTTCCCGTCCGTTCTTCTCTATTCCAGGTTGGTCGCCTACTGTGAGATAGTCTTCTTTCAGCAGCAGTCTTCTTCCCAATGCTAGAAATTCCAGGAATTCCAGCATAGGCGAGGTTCCCGATTATCGTGTAACAATTATCGGGGATTCTCGTCTCGCTCACTTTGGACCGTGGTCTCGCCTAAGTGTTTGGAGATCGTAAAAAACTCGAACACTGAATGCACTAGAAATTCCGTAGAATTCTAAGCACTCTGCGAAACCCCCACCGAATTCGTCAAACGATATCGGCTGGTGGTCCTCTCGATTCCCGTAGAAATCGAGGATGGGGCAGGATCCCTCCTCAACGACTGGGGCTTACGTCAGGTAGGACCCGAAGGTCCCCCCGGTAGCGCAGTCCCCAACGTGGGATCCTACAGAGAAATCTCTGTAGGATTCCCTCCCATTTTCCCTCGTAGCCGTAAGGAAAAGAGAATGGGGGAGGAATTGGATACTCTCTTGCCTTCCCAGTGGAACTAGCAGTTGGAGAAGAGTAGGAACAGCCCTCGCCTTGCGGCGATGGCCTCTCAGAGTCTGGGAAAACGTATCGTCAGGAGAAAACGTTTTCCCAAGGAGGGTTACTAACTCGCCCTGTAGGTAAGGGTCTGCCGCCACTGTGAACGTCGTCTGGGTGGGGCTGATCGACACCTGACAGGAGAGAGCCGATACCGTCCTCATCGAGGTCGAAACCTCTCAGGAGGACCGAAGTGGTATTAAATACGGTGTCTGAAGACACTAGAAACGCCGCTGTCGCAGTAGAGGAGGTGGAAGTAGCTTGTTCGACCGGCCAGATCTGAGAGAGCCTTCTTATCCGGAGACGAGAGACTCTGGTTCAAGACAGAATCGGCAAGCTCTGATCGCGGCAGACCCCACCGTCTGGTTTGGGTTCCCTCTCGGGCCCAAAACGACTCGAGCCGAGACGTGGGCTCTGCTGGTGGGAGCGGCGATCCTTCCCCGAGGTCGTTGCGCTGACGAATCAGAGCCATAAAACCTCGACAAACGTTCCTCTGGATCTCGGAAGTCATAGCATCTTGCAGAGTGGAAGGGACCGTCAAGCCCCTCGAACAAGAGCATTCCGAGAACCTCCCCCTTAAGGAGGAGGAACTGCGATAGACCCCTCTCGGATTCCTCCTGCCACTTGCGCGTACGTCCTGGTCAGTCCGAAGATCGTACCTGGTAATTACGGCGTCGTGACGGGATCGTGCGGGGCATGCCCCTCACGATCATCCCACTGGTGCAAATCGAGGAAGTTGCAGGCACGGGAGAGGAAGATATGACGCTCCTCTTTCGTTCGCTGGCAGAACCAGCGGGCTTGGAGGGCTGCAGGCGATCGCCAACTTGCAGGCCTAGTCGAGCCGTTTCCCAAGGAAATGGCTGGACCGAGAACAGCGGCCCCGATCTCGTGTGCAGAGGAGCTGCTGCTGGTCCCCCTAACCGCCCGGTCCCTGTGGGAGCGGCAGTCAGGAGACCTGCAGAGACCACTGTCGCGGTGAGACCGGTGCGTGTACTCGCGGCGCGTTATACCGCTGGTACCAGCCGAGGCTGGCACCAACGATCGGGAGGGGGGAACCTCTTCCCAGCCTCAGCCCGTGGTTGGTCAGACAGTCACGTCTACCAGGGTTACCAGATGGTCGCTGCGAGAGCGGCCGCTGGCCTGGCGAGAGTCACATGAGCGGCTCTCACCAGCTTCTGCTCCGTGCCACGGTCTTGGCGCCGAGCGAACTCTGGCGCCAAAATTTGGCTATATGCTCTCCCGCGGGAGATCGTATACTCGGAAATTCTCGCGAACGAGAGACCGAGCCGGAACCTGGCGTAGCGGCAGCGCCGCAAGCACCAGGCGAGGAAGTACCGGTGGTAGTCGGTACGCCTCTGGTCCCCGTCGTCTTCTTCCTTGCGGAAGGGGAGACGGGACCTGTTCCCTAAAGAGCAGGAGGACCGGCAGAAGAACCCCCCCGTCCCACGGGAGTGGAACGAGCCCTTAGGAAGTTCCCGAAGGAGCTTTCTTCGGGTTAGGGGGGAAACCCGGGTTACCAGCTGGTCGCTGCGAGAGCGGCCGCTGGCCTGGCGAGAGTCACCTGAGCGGCTCTCACCAGCCTTCTGCTCCATGCCGCGGTGTTGGCGCCGAGCGAACTGTGGCGCCAAAACTTTGGCTGCACTGTCTCCCGAGGGAGAGCGTACACTCGGGATCTCTCGCGAACGAGAGACCGAGCCGGAACCTGGCGTAGCGGCATCGTCGCTAGCACCAGGCGAGGAAGTACCAGTGCTAACTGGTACTCCTCTGGTCTCCGTCTATCTCTTCCTTACGGAAGGGGAGACGGGCCCCGCTCCTGAAGGAGCAGGAGGGCCAGCAGAAGGACCCCCCGTCCCACCGGGGTGGGACGGGCCCTTAGAAGTTCCCGAAGGAGACTTCTTAGGGGGGAAGGCAGCCTTCTTCTTCTTCGGCTTATGGGCCTTAGAAGTCGAAGGTGAAGAGGCAGCAGCAGACGATGAAGACGAAGATGACACCTTCCTCTTCTTCTTCCTCTTCCTCGTCAGCTCACGCAGGACAGTCGTCAGGTCCTCCATCCAGGCCGGAGCCGGGGCTATTGCCGAAGCAACACGGCCCGACTGCACCTGTCCGGAAGTTACCTGGGACTGGGGAAGACACACTGTGGGCAGGACCAGCATGGACAGGCACAGGAACGAGGAGCGACAGGTACAGCAACCAGCTCAGGAGCGGCAGGAACAGCGGCAGCGGTAGACCCAGAAGGGACAGCCAAGCCAGCAGTGGGAACCACATCAGCAGCAGGTACGGCAGGCCCAGCCATCGCCTTGTAGAATCATCGGCAGCCAGCGGGAACCTGGGTACTGGCGGCCGGTCCAGGGGCGAGCTGCTGGAACAGCGGAAGTCTAGGGCAGGCAACACGAAGAACACAGGCGGCGGCGGCATACCCATCCTCGGTACGGCGGCGACCAACCCTAGTAGCGGCAGACGGCGTCACCGACACAGCATGGGGAGTGTAGACCAGGCGGGGGGGAGCAGCATAAGCGGCTGTGGAGGTAGTAGTGGAGACCGCCCCAGACCTTGCTAGACGCTGCAGCAGCCCGTGGATGCTAGGCACGCCCTGCCGCCGCAGTGGTCCATACCTGTCCAAGGTCGTCTCCCACGGATGTAGCACCTGCGGTAGCACAGACAGATTAGTAAGAGGGGTTCCCTCACGCACGGGGGGGAGACATGCCCCACCCCGAACACAAGGAAGACCCCAAATACAAAATACAACGAGGAAGCTGAGCGGGGGGCAGGAAAGAAGACGAAGAATCGGATACCAAGGGAGTCACGGGAGAGCTTTCCGACGACTTCCTGGCAGACCTTCGCTTCCCCTACCCCCGCCCACCCCGGCACAGCAGTGAAAAGTAATATGAAAATGAAACAGAATACTGCACTTGCGATTCACTTCATAGAACTTAAAGGGGAAAAGATCAATTCCCGGGTAAGAGCGGAAACTTGATCCATAATAATAAGATGCTATCATAAAATATATATAAAAATGAAACAGAATACTGCACTTGCGATTTCACTTTCACAGAAAATAAATCGTAAGGATCAATTCCCGGGTAAGAGCGGAAATTGATCCAAAATTAAAATTGATGCAATTAAATAAATGAAAATGAAAAGAATACTGCAATTGCAAATCCACTTTCATTGCATTCTATTCATACAAAATAAGAGGCTCGTGGAGAGCGCAATCACGCTCTCGGCAACGAACGCACAGGGCAAAAATATAATGAAAAGAGTACTTACATTGTTCAATTACACACTTTCGCCCAAAATACATGACTCGGCACGAGCGCGCCCGCCCTCGGCACCGAGACATAATTCAAGGGTATCAATTCATGAAAAGAGCGGAAATCGCCGCATCTACGGCGATAGCTCCATGTTGGCTCATAATTAAGTAATGAAAATGAAAACAGTGTACTTACAGTTTCTTTTTCAAGTCAAACAAACCATTAGTAGAAAACACAATATAAACAAAGCATACGACGATGAAGCGGGCATAGAGCGATGACGAACACGTCCTTCACACCCGCGGCCGAAAGCAAGTGATTTGTTTACCTCCGCGCGACGGTCGGACAAGCAGTTAACTACCGTTCTCCCCTTGTTCGAAGCTTACGACCGTTTTTCCAGCTGCCGCTAGCTACTTTCTATTGTTAAAGGACCGATGGTTTGTATTTACGTATCCGGAACAAATTTTCTTTCAATTTTGGGAGTGGGAGGAGAGGAGAGAGAGATGAGATGAGGAGATGAGAAGAGATAGCGAGAGAGAGACGAGACGAGAGAGAGTAGAGAGAGAGAGAGAGAGAGTTGTGGGAGGAGGGGTCCAGATGCCTAAGTCATTATGGAGGGGATTCACCTTCCAAACAATAACCTCTCCTCCTCCGTCTCTCCTCCTTGCCATCTTCCAGACATCAAGTCTTCAATAAAGGTATAAGTGATGTTAAATGTTCACATATCCACTTAATTAGTCATTATATTCATTTCTCATTGTTTTCTGTATAAAAAAGGGATTTTGACGAAGGAAAAATCTATTTCTGGGTGATTGGCTCGTGTCGCCCTATGAAAGTATCCTTAATATCATTCTTTCTAGGTAAAATTAGCCTAAAATTACCAGAGAAAAACAAAATTAAGAAAATGTCAGTAAAACTGACTCGCTCACTCTTAAAAAGAAGTGTCGGTATGATAATAGGGGCGAGTGTGGAACACTACCACGAGCCAAACACCAATTAGAACTTCCTGTCAGAATCCCCCCAAGAGAGAGCTGATACCAACGGGCGATGCAGTCTCTACTACTACTACTAGAGGACGCCACGGACAGCAGCGCCCCTAGCGGACATCCTTAAATAAAACAATTAAATACATCTTGTCCTGCAAGGGGGGGAAAACAAACTATAAAAAAGGGGTGGGTTTCATAGGGCGACACGAGCCAATCACCCAGAAATAGATTTTTCCTTCGTCAAAATCCCTTTTCTGGGCTCAGCTCGTGTCGGCCTATGAAAGAGTACCAGAGAAACAGACAAGATGAGAAAAAAGGAACAATGAAAAACAATTAAAAATGATGGATATAATATAAGTAAATCAATTACAGCATACAAATTAAGCACTTAAACTAACTTATTTTAACAGTAAAAATAATAAAATGTTAGTAAACTTAAAGTACTTAAATGGTAATTAAAGTAAATTACAAAGATGCATGTAAAATAAGGGAAAATTGGGATTTACTTAACAGAATACAAAATTTCAAATATATACACCATGTGTCCTACCCTAGCATAAAAATAAGGGTAGGTACACTGAAATCCATCATCAATACAATTATTTCAAAATATACACACATTGTGACTGAAGTTCATCATTAACATAAAATGGTGAATATATACAAAAAGATATTGTGGGTCTACCCTAGCATAAAATAAGGGTAGTACACTGAAGTACATTATCAGTACAAATGTGGATGTCCCTAGCAAAAAAAATAAGGGACAAACCACCATATGATACAACGGCTAAGGCTATGATGTTGAGTAGCCTGACGATAGGGTGAGGCATGTTGGTTTATGTAGGTAGAAAGGAGACCTGGATCTATACTACAACTACTAAACAGTATCAGGGGAAACTATGTTTCCCGCTGCTACTGCTGAAAACTTTAAAGATTCCAAGGACTTTAAATAATGCCGTTTAAAGACTGTCGGGGATTTCCATCCAGTATACTTTCTAAGATCCTCAAAATTCATATGTTGGAAATAATTAATTGAGGTGGCTACTCCCCTGATATCATGTGCTTTGGGAATGATCAGGGTTGGCTTGTTTAATAAAGTAAAGGATTTGCTGCCTAATACCTTTAACTGATAAAGTACCACCTTTTTCTCTCATGAAGAGAGCACCTGAGGATCTAGAAGAAGTACGAGATAGAAAGGCTCTAAGAGTTGATTACTGGGCAGAGAGAAGGATCCTGTGGAAGTGGATAACCTTCCAAGGGGCCCACCTTGCCAGAGGATCTTCAATTTTTGGCTAAAAAGCTACGATCCGGAGCAAGTAGAACTTCTCCTGATGGGAGGAATTCCACATGACCCGCATCCCTGGATAGAGCCGACAGTTCTGAAATTCTAGCTCCTGAGGCTAGGCTTAGTAAGAATAATGTCTTCCTCAGGAGCATTATGAATGTACAAGATGAGTTGTCAGTATCTGAAGCTAGTTTGAGGACGTCATTTAAGAACCATGAAACTGTAGTAGGCCATTTGTGGGCAAGGTCTAAGTCTAGCACAGGCTTTAGGGAATCGATGTGAAATAAGATTCAGTCAAATCTATCTGAAAACCTACTTGAAAGATTTTCTTGCAAAGCCGCTTTATGAGTGGTAATCGTGCTAGCAGCTAAACCTTTTTCAAATAAGGATCTGAAAAAGGATATAGCCAAATTAACTGTCATGGTTGTAGTGTTCGATTCTCTCAAGAAAGATGCTAATTTTTTAACAGCCGAGTCATATTGTCTAATGGTTGACTCTCTATCTGATTCTAGGAAGAGAATATTCTGTGGATCAATGTCAGCATCTTTATTAGCCGCAAACTTCATGAAGTCCATAAGTTAGGGTCTGGAGAGTTCCTGAGGAAGCGAACACAGTCCTCATTTGTACTGATTGTGACAGTTTGGGATTGGGGATCCGTGAGGTCGGAGACCCAATTCCAAGAGAAGAGGATACCAGTTGCTCTTGGGCCAGTCCGGTGCAATCAGAGCTACTATCCCTTTGAAAGACCTTAGTTTGTCTAGGACTTTCAAGAGAAGATTCACTGGAGGAAAAACATAAATTCTCCTCCATTGATTCCAATCCAACGACACAGGGCGTCCGTGGCATAAGCCAGAGGGTCCAGGTTGGGGGCCACATAGCAAGGGAGCTTGTGGTTTGTCTTGTGAGGCGAAGAGATCCACTTGGAGACCTGGGACTCTCCGGCTTACCCACTGGAATGACCCGACGTCCAGAGACCACTCTGATTTCCAGAGGAAACTGACCGGGACAGAGCGTCTGCTATCACATTTCTTACTCTGCCAGGTGAGTGGCAGACAGATGCCATTTGTGTTTGCTTGCCAATGCAAAGATTTGGGCTATCATGACATGGTTCACATGTTTGGATTTGGACCCTCCTCCATCTGTTGATGCAATGAACTACCACTGCACTGTCCAAACTACCTTAGATGAGACTTCTTCGGGGGAAGCAGCCTCTTCAGAGTAAGAAATACTGCCATTGCTTCCAACACGTTTATGTGGAGCTGGCGAAATTGAACTGACCAAGTCCCCTGAACCTGTTTGAACTGAGAGTATCCCCCCCACCCGGACAGGGATGCGTCCGTTGTGAATGGTTAGCAACTGGGAGGGGGGGGATATTGAAGGGGTACTTTCTTGGCTAAGTTCTTTACTTTTGACCAAGGCCGTAGTGGTTGCGAAGGATCTGTGGAATTACTGACAACTTGTCTCGATATTTGGAGTTTGCTTTTGACCGCCAAAATTCGATTTTATATCTTTCAGCCTTGCTTTCAGAAGGATATCTGTTACCGAAGCAACGAAGAGACCCTAGGATTCTCTCCTGGTTTCTTCTTGACGTTTGTTTGCATTTGAGGAATTGCCTGACAGATTTTGCTATTTCCTTCCGTTTGGCCACTGGAATGATAGATTGTGGGAAGACAAATCCCATTGGATTCCTAGCCACTGAAAAACGAGATTCCGGAGTAAGTCGGATTTGTTTTGTTTATCTGAACCCCAGATGTTCCAGAAAACGAACTACCTTTTTGGAAGCTTCGAGACATTCCTCGACTGTTGGTGCCCAGATCAACCAATCGTCGAGGTATGCCGCTACCATGATTCCCTGAGCTCTCAATTGTTGTACAACCACTTCTGCTATCTTTGTGAATACCCTGGGGGCTACATTCAGACCGAAGGGCATCACTTTGAATGAGAATGTCTGATTCCCTAGCCTGAAGCCTAGGAATGGGCGGAAGTGCCTGGCTATAGGGATATGATAGTATGCGTCTGTAAGATCGATGGAGCATGTGACGGCTCCACGCGGAAGTAAGGTCCTTACTTGCGAGAGGGTAAGCATCTTGAACTTGTCGCAGCGAATGAAAGAGTTTAGCTTTGACAAGTCTAAGATTACCCTTCTTTTTGTTGAGCCTTTCTTTGGCACGCTGAATAAGCGCCCTTGAAATTTTAGATGTTTGACTCTCGCAATAGCTCCTTTCTGAAGGAGTTCTTCCGCGTAATCTATCAATTCCTTTGACGGTACCTGATGAAATGATTTGATTGGAGGGGGATCTTTGATCCAACTCCAGCCTAATCCTTTGGACACTACGCTCCGTGCCCAATTGCTGAACCCCCACCTGTGGCGGAAGAGGAACAGCCTCCCTCCTACCTGGGGAGCCTCATTGCTGATGGGCGGGTTGGCCACCACGCCCTCCTCTGAACTGTTTACTCCTCGTGCCCCTTCCTGCGCCACGCTGACGAAAGTAACCTCTCGTCCTACCTCTCGGTTGAGAGTAGCCTTGAGCCTCATAGGCAGGGTTGAAGGCCGGCGAGATAGCGTAGGAAGTGGATGGTTGAGATTGCTGGGGCACCAGGAGGAAAGGTTGGTTCTGTTTAGATGTGGAAGGTTGTCCCTGTTGAGTAACTGGGACTGCCTGCACAAATTGCTGCTGTTGTTGGAGTTTTTTATAAGGCTGGAACCTCTTACCAGCCTTCCTCGGTTTCTTGCCAGCAGTGGGAACGGATTCCTGTTTCCTCTTTGAGGAAATACCCCACCTAGCTCTAAGGCTCTGGTTGAGTCTAGCAGCTTCGGGTGGACCTCGTTCACTGCGGACTCTGGGAAGAGATCCGCACCCCACATGCTTGCAGCCAAGAGTCTATTAGGCTCATGCCTGATTGTGCACTCTTGTAGGACATGCTTCCGGCAGTTCCTCCTAGCCTGGAAGAAGTCAAAAGCGTCCGTCAGAACCGTCTGGAACTGAGATTTTGCCAGAATCTTAAACAGCGGTTCCGAAGCGTAGGAAAGAGCAGCCATTTCCGTAATGATGAGGGAATTGAGGGACCTTCCAAACCTAGTTCGCGCATCGAACTCTGCCTGGATTAGGGAATCCGGCAGCCTAGGTAACTTCTCACCGAACTGGTCCATGGCGCAGTCCGGCTTGAGTTTACCCAGCGTAAATGTAGCTGGCAGATTTTCCCACAATTCTCCGAAGGCGGGGAAGAGCGGAGAAGTAGACTCCGCCTCCCTCAACTGTGGAATGGGCTCATCCTTGAGGACTGCCTGAAGAGACTTCTCTACCAACTTCGTGGCGAACGGAAGAGAGACCTCCTCTTCCGTCGCGAAAATAGTGAAGGGACTCTTGTAGGCCTGGAGTCTAGTGTTAGTACACTCCCAATCCTCAAGGCAGTGAACCCATTCCCGCTGGGCGTGATCTCTACTGTAAAGAACCGACTCCTTAGAGATTTTGTCTTCTCTCGTGAGAGCCGTTGGCGTCAGCCTAGCATACCCGATGAAAGGCTGCGACAGACCCGGTAGAACTCGAAGTAGAACTCGAGTCCTCAATCCTTCGAGTTCCACACTCCGGGATAGAAATCATTCCGTCCTTGAATGGAGCGTAGGCAGCTACTCTCCATGGGTTATCCATAGAGAAAGCTGGCAAGGAGTCATAAGGTGGAAGTTGAAGAATCCCCGTGCTAGATGCCGGGGAGACTGGGGGAGGAGCCTGAGCTAGCCCAGCTACTCGGTCCTCATTCTCTCTCATTCTATTAGAGAGATCCTGGATCGACTGTCCAGTTTGAGACAGACTGTTTGACAATTGGGCAAACATCTGCTCAAACCGCGTTCCCAGTGCGGAAATTTGGGAGCCTACTAGCACGCCCACCTGTTCCATCACCCCTGCTGAAACAGTAGGGGGATCGCAGGTGCTGGTGCTTGCTACCCCTGCCGGCATAGCCGGAGTGGAAGCAGCGGAGGCGGGAGAAGGCAGTGACTCGGTGGGAGTGCGAGCCTTCTCCTTCGAAGCCTTGCTTCTGGAGCTCTTCGATTGGGAAGAGCCCGGCTTCGCCTTCACCGCGTCGGCATAGGAAGTCGACGACTTCCTAGCCGAAGAAGACGAAGACGACTTCCTAGAAGTCGACTTAGGTAAGGTCTTCGGTTCTCTCTTTCCCTTCTCCTTAGGAGGTACAGAGAGAGCGGGAGGGCGAATAGGGATCTCAGATCCCGCAAAGCCTTGGAAAGAAGCGGAAGAAGAGGGGACAGGAGAAGATCCAGGAGCGCCCAAGGAAAGACCTTGGGCGCCCGACATACCTACCTCAACCAACAAATCCTCCCCACCTACCGCCATGGGCTCTAAGTTAAGGTCCAGGGCAGCGACGTCCGGAACCGACTCCTGTGAGGCTACGACCCCAAAGGATTGCTGGAGTTCTTGCTGAATGGAGGCTATCAGTGGGGCAGCGGACAAGGGGTCGACGTAACCCGTCGACTTGCCCGCGGGGAAGATCTGGATGGCCAGCTTCCTATCCAAAATGTAGGGCTGGCCCTTGGCGGCGTTTTTCCCAAAGCCGCCCACCCATGCTTTCAGGGTGGCGAGGGCGACTTCCCTCACGCCGCTAGCCTGAAAGAAAGGTGAGATTAACTGCCAATTGTGGAAAGGGGTTAACAAACTTACGACTAGAAGTTGTTAGTAAAATCATAAGTAAGTCTATAATGGACTTACCCCATCTCCCAGCTGACCGACTAGGTCGTAGCATATAGCGCAGGCCTCCGGGTGCCAGACGATCAACTCGTTGAAGGACGTGGCACAAGGGGCGTGGGACCTGCACTCGTCATGTCCACAGGGGTCGTAAAGCGTCGCATTACAAGCTGGGACCTGGCAGTTGGTAGCCTGTAAGTGGAAAAGTACATGAGTACTAAGTAAACACTTACAGCCTAACATATGCTCCGCTGGTGCCGGAGCGGTAAAGTTAGATAAAACCAGAGCCCCGCCAAAATACGTGTGGTAACCAGGTTGGAAGATAGGCTATGGCTCCGCCGGTGGCGGAAGCACAAGAATCAACCAACTAGGAGTGGTGGTAAAGGAAACCACGACGGAAGGTGGCGGGGATGGTGATATAATCATAATAATAACATACAATTCATTGTAAAATATCTGTAATTATATAATAATTAGGGTATATATCCTTAAAATAACAGAACTAAAACAACATCTCTCCGCCCGTCTACTAGCAGAGTGCGTAGGTAAGGGTAAGCTCCCCTCCGGTAGCGGGGGAGAGATATAAGGATATAGTAGGCAAGCAACCGACCACTCGTAGTGCCCACCCTGCCCGCTAGCGGAGCCAGTAACCTATAACCAAAGGTGCCCCGGCTGCGACGGAAGGCTCCTTTCGTATCGTAAGGGAGGTGGCTGAGCAACTGGGGAGGGGAGGAGGAAGGTCCCGGCGAAACACGGCGGGAGCGAGGAAAAAGGGGGGGAGGGATGGCCTACTCCTCCCCGCCTCACCAACTACCCGCATGGAGACCCGGGACCTCACAGTGGTCGCCCTATGCCCCCCGCTGGGAGGACCCCTGGACACCTCCGAAAGAGTGAGAGAAGGCGATGAGGTTGTCATAACAACCAAGGGGTCCCCCAGCTCCTCCCTATATCAGAGAGGGAGGGAGGGGCAGGGTAAGGTGCTATGGAACACGTGACCGCAAGTGGCCTAGGCCGCGAGCAACACAACCGTGGTAGGGCCACGTGGACCAAGCTGTACCAATACATGGAACAAGCACCTAGGCTAGCCTAACACCCTAAATAAGTGAATAAAATTACATCGAAGGGAGAAGAGACACTTTTAGTAAAAGAGAAAGAAGCCCAGGAGGAGGCAGCCTGTTCCAAGAAACAGGAGCCTACTCGGAGCCAGCGATAGCCGATGTAGAGCAAGAGCCGGGATGCTGGGCCAGAAAATAAACTAATAGCCCTAAATACCAAGCTAAGAGAATGGTAGGAGGGCTGAACTAGCTAAAACTCGATGTAAAACAATGAATGTAATAACGTAAGCTCATAAGTATAAGAAGTCCCAGTATGGAGGACCGGGAATTCTTACGAGGCGGCATGGCAGCCACGAGACAACCGGGGAACCGTATATGACCTATTAAGAGGAAAATACTGGTACCCGGAAGCTAAAAAGGGGGTAAAATGTTACTTATGAGTTACTTAACTTAGCCGTGGCAATTGCAGAGCGTTCCATCTCCGAAAATAAGGATAAATCCAAATAAAGCACAACACAAGGAAAAATGCGTCTTGTATGAAGCGCTAAAATTTAAGGATGTCCGCTAGGGGCGCTGCTGTCCGTGGCGTCCTCTAGTAGTAGTAGTAGAGACTGCATCGCCCGTTGGTATCAGCTCTCTCTTGGGGGGATTCTGACAGGAAGTTCTAATTGGTGTTTGGCTCGTGGTAGTGTTCCACACTCGCCCCTATTATCATACCGACACTTCTTTTTAAGAGTGAGCGAGTCAGTTTTACTGACATTTTCTTAATTTTGTTTTTCTCTGGTAATTTTAGGCTAATTTTACCTAGAAAGAATGATATTAAGGATACTTTCATAGGCCGACACGAGCTGAGCCCAGAAATATCCATATTATAATTTACATTTAACATGTGTAAATAAAAGAAAGTATCTCTAAAATATGGACTGAATAATAGTTATATATATCATGAAATAAAGCCTTGATTTACATAACAGATCTATAATTATACAAATATGTACGTACTCAATTCATAGGATAGGTCTACATAATAGTGATATAAAGATCAAATCCATACATATTATAGACCTGTAATGACAGTGTCACTTTTATAATGAGCCTAAAAAGAGCTTCTATAAAGGTCTAATCTTTATAATAGACCTATAATGTAAATGGCCTGTTCTCATAATAGATGTTATGACAATAAAGCCTTCATTTTGATGAACAGAACATTATAAAATGAAGCCATATGATTGTTACAACAGACGTACCATAAAAAGGCTAAAACTCATCTTTAGTGACACCATTTTACGTGGACTGTTAGTCCTACCTTTTTTAAAATTCTACATATTAATTTTTTTTACTCAACTTGTGCTCACACAATCCTTTCTTCACATAATTAAATGAAGCTTCGTATTCTTTTCTACACCAAAAGTGAAAGTTCATCTCAATAAAGTTGAAAGTCTACTGATTTGTGTTAAATGGTTTGTTTTCCCGCCCACACAATAAGTGACGTCATAATGGACAGTGTCACTCAAATATGGAGGATATATTACGTATTGTATTTTTCAAGATTGGAATAAATATTTCTAGATGACATTAATTTAATTATTTGAATCTTATACATAAACATTAAAATGTAATAGTAAAAGTAAATTCTCACAGTTAATGAGATTTTGAAGATCAATATGCTCTGTGCTTCAGTTCTCTAATTTCACTGAAAGATAGTTTTGGGTTTAAAATGTTTCATTAAGTTTTGTTCATTCATGTTATTTTCCTGCCAGTTTTATATATTAAACTGTTTAAATAAAGTTATACATTATATTGTTTGTATGTACATTAATCTTATTCTGACTGTAAAGTTTGGTTTCTATGAGATTTTAAAAAGTAAAAATCATCTTTGGTGAATGAAATTTACTGTAAAGTATGTCAGAACTTTTTGGAATGATTGTACAAAGCATTGTTCAACCAAAACTGTGCTTTGGATGTGAGGTATTCACATCTGCCCCTGCACATAAAATAAAAGCTCTAAACACCATTCATAATATAGGAATCTGGATAGCCACAGGAGCATTCAGATCTCCAACTGAAAATATGTCGGTAGATGCTGGCAAGCTTCTTCTGGAGTTTCATTTCCAGAATAAACTGGCTACTGGCTTGTAGCTAGATGAAATTTCAAGGGCTTCCCCTATGTCTCTAGCACCTATGAAGGTTAGGTTTGAAACACGAATAGGTTTGTGCACTCTAGAACCATAGCATTTACTGCCCAGGCTCAAGGGTCTGGTACTGGTGAGCCATACAACTGGAGACAATGATTCAGCTATGTTGCAAAGAGACTGATGAAAAGTTGGATGAACTCTTTCTAATTGCCTCACAAGCAGGGTTTAAAGCCCACTCATGGAAAGAGGACTGTTCTGGACGACTTGGCATTGTACGCCGCCAGAACACCCATCTCTTCTCTATAGGTTGCTTTTGTAAAACTGACAGGCTATGGGATGGTTTGAAAGAGGAAGTGAACTCCTGAAAGTAATGTGATAACCTTCCTCAAGTACCCACAGGTGCCTGAGGGCTCAAGAAGCTATTCTTATCAGACAATGATTCTTGCTATACGGCAAGAAATTAAACTTCCCTCCTTTTGCAGAACAAAATCTGGAACTTTGCTGCTAAAAGGACACATTCTTCCTTCCTGAGCTTGGAAAGGAAGACCTAGTAAATGGGGTAGTAGTGCTCAAAGAATGTTTAAGATAAAGGAAGAGGTGGGAGACTTCACTTTAGAGGCCAGGGATTGGTGGATAAAAGTTCTATTGTTGGTTTTCTCAGTCTCCATGGCTATAAACGCAGACAGCTTGTCATCTATTATCTCCCCAAATGGATGAGCTGAAACTAATGACTGTTTGGTAAGAAGAGAGACTGAAGGACCCAGCAGGGAGCCAAATTGCTCTTTCCTGTCAACTTTAAGGTTACTCACGATGTGAAACAGCTCCCCTATCTTATCAAAAAAACCTTGTCTAGGGAAGTGAAAAAAATTAAGGCCTTAACAAAAGGATCCCTGGCCAAAGGAGAAAAAAGTTCAACATTCTCCTTCATTCACTGATCAATACTGTTAGCAAGCTCCTATATATATACCAGCCTCTTGAATTGAGAAATGCAACTTGCCTGACACAAATGCACCTATTTTGGCCAGAAAAATCATGGAAAAAAAAATGAGCCATCAACTACTGTAGCCTTCCTAGCAGGCAGGAAGGGAGACAAAAGAGAGGGTCCTTTAGAGATTTTCTTAGACAAAGTCTTAGCACTAAATCAAATCTCAAATGTACAGACTCTGAGAGCTTAAAGGAAGGAAGAGGCAAATAATCAGACCTTAACCTGGAAGCTCTGAGAGAGCGAGGAGCCTTAGAATGCTCCACCGAAAACATCTGCAGATACCTGTCCAAACACAATAGAACCAGTTCCTTAGGAAGCTGAGGGGACAGATTCTAAGTATTCCTCTTCCTTATCCAAAATCTGTAGAGGTAGCAAGGAGAATGCTGACAGGAAGAGCAGGGCCTAAACAAGTCTTCCTCATCAGCAACAAAAGTAGCAGCCATGGAACCAGATGGTCTTGCAAGACCAGGTGTTAAAATTCTCATAATCCACTCCACTCTGGCAGATACTTGAATGTTGAAAGGTCTCTCACAACATCAGATGGACATAATACAGCAGAAACAGTGGAGCAAGAACACTTTTTCCCAGGCGACTTACCCTCTGACACAGGAACAGCCTATCATGCCCCACTGAAGCCACTACGAACCAGTCTGCATGCACTTAACTCCTCATTCCTCCTACGACTTGAAGGCTCCCATGGCATTGATGCTAACTGTGGCCTCAATGAATTTCCATGGCCTGCTATCTCTTGCAGACTTGCTGACAAATCAGGCAGACTCAATGACGCCTTGTGTGGCCTCGACGAAGGCATGAAGAAGTGCACACAGACTCTACACCTTCCATGGCCTTGAATGCCCTGGACTCCACAGACTCACAAGTGAACACAAATATCTGGCATGCTTAGTCTATGCTTTGGAAAGACAGCCCAAAAAAGCTTTTGGGCTGCATAAGCCTCGGATGTGGACGTACCTGCGGTTCTGACGAAATAAAAACTTGGATGATCCTCGACAGAATGAGCGACGTAGAGCGACTGCTTACTACCCAAATGCCTATTTACAGACTCAGGACTCTGAAAGATAGCTGCAGGTAGCAACTGCAGCACTCACTACGGATTGTGATCAGTTACCTGGCTTGAACGAATTGCTAGAATAACTAGGCTTGAACGAATTGCTAGAATAACTACCGTGTCGTCCTTAGGCGAGTGCAATCTACATTTGTCCACAGAGGACTGAGTAGAGGCAGGAGACAGAGAGCACAGTCCTTGAACATCCTGGGATGTTAGTCCTTGTCTGAAACACCGAGACTACCAGGCCTGTCGGCGAGGGGAGCTGCACTGATAGGCAGGGCTGCATCCACAGAGGGGCCTAAGGAACAAGGGGACACTGTCCCTGGCAATGCACTAGACACATTTGATGTAAGAGACTAAAATTTTTTACACAAAAATTTACTTCTACATTTAACTGAATCAGTATCTGACTACATTAAATCTAACCTACTACCCTGAGCTGACTTAATGGGTGTACAAGGATTTACATGTAGCTATAAAGAAGAACCTTATAAGACCTGTCTCTATCTTCTTGACCAGGAATTAAATCTAAGGAAGACCTAGGTAGATTCAAGACTAGCTATTCTCTTTACTTGCTGTCTATGTCCTTCTCTCTTTTAATTCAGCAATTTATGATCTTCTCTATCTCTTTCTTCCAAAGACCAATCCTTGCAATAATCACAATTCACCCCTCAATGATCAATGCATATATATAGTGAGTATCATACTTCAATGAACCCAGTCTGGTCTTACAATCACTTATCTTACAAAATCTTTCAATGAATCCAATCTGGTCTTACAATCATTTACCTTATGAAATCTAACAGATTTTGATATGGAAGATTGAGAAGAAGCCATTGTTCAAAACAAACCACAAAACAGATGATCTATTTTTTTAACCAAGAAAAAAGAAACCCAAAATTCAGAGTATTGTCCACACAACCAGCCAGTTACATTGACAAAGTAAGAATGACAACCAAAACTATAGCTGAACTGCTACACTCTCCCAAGAGGGGGGGGGGTTTAACTATTGGGAGCATTCATTAATGATTATTCCAATTGTATCAATTGTCAAATCCGCACCAAGTAGCCACAAATAAAGTAAATGATAGAGGGTAAGTCACCTAAAAAAAAGTGCTTTTTAAATGTGAAATGCATTGCAATAGTACTGTATTTGCAAATTGCTTTTGATTCCTACCTTTTTAATAACTCCTGAGTTCCAAGCATCCAATTAGAAAAAACTAAGCACATCTGCCAATTATAGAAAAAGGCTGATGTACATTTACTTACCAGTAAACGAAGCTAAAGCATCTTTGGCCGGAGAACTTTCAAAATTTGCCTCTAATGGTGGTACACCTGATGTATTAGCTTGGCATAAATTACCACCAGCTTCATGGTAGAGTCTAATAAATTCTGGGTAATCCCTGCAACATGAAGCATATTCTATTATTGCAAACATATTAAACAAAACACATTCCTTAAAAATTTCCTGCCAAAATTCTAAACATTTTATAAAATGATTGTGGTCACAAAAAGCTTAAAAAATTAATCTTGAGAAGTAATTATTTGGAATAATTTACTTTATAACAACCCTATCAATCACATACTATGCCCACATCCGTGTTCTTCGAAGGTTCCCAGACTAAGCAGTCTTTTGTCCAACAGGAAGATAGTTTAATAGTCTCAATGTTCATGTGCTACCTGAAAGCAAAAGTACTTATTAATCCCATCCACTTTTCTTAAATTTGCAATACTGCTAATAGTTCTGTCCCTGTTCATTTCATTTCTCCAAGATCATCATTATTCAGTTATTCTGACATCCCCTCATTATGCATTAACTATTTCATTGTTCTTTTTCAGCCTGTTTTCATTTCATTCCTTTCAATAAATGTAACTTCTACATCTCAGCAAGTGTTTTTCAGTCACTGATATTTAATTTTGGCTTTACAGCTTCACATCCACAGCCAACTGCAGATAATTACAGTACGTACATTAAATTGACTCCTCAAGTTCAAAGACTCCAACTCATCAGATTTCATTACTTACTGGATGCATCATTGAGTCTGATTAAGAAAAAAAAAATTATATTTTGTATTTTTGTGTCCTTGGTTTTGCAAATAAAGTACTATACGTAAGTGGTAACTTAGTTATGTATTTATTTGTGTATCAGAAGTTCTGAATACTGTGTATGATATAGTTACATAAAGTTAAATGCTTGCTTTAAATTGTTTCATCTGTCTTTAAAAGTAATGATTCAAAAGTGAAATTGCCAATCTTTGTTCATCTAGCAATCATGTTCTCAGAAATTCCAATATGGTTGGTCAAATAAACTGTAATTGTAAGAATATACAGTACGTACTGTATCTGTATTTCAGAATTGGCAATCACAAAACTGCAAATCATTTTTTATCAAACAAAAAAATTCTTTACATGAATTTCATGAAAGTGATTTAATTGTATAGTATGAGAAGGTGCTCTAAAATCTATAAGCTGTACGTGTATGCATATTACAGAAGAGGAAATCGTTGTTAATCAAAAGTATACAAATATTCATTGAATAACTTTTTTAAAACGATTGCCTCATGCTTCTTTGTTTCATTGTGCAAGAGCGCTCACAAATACTAAGATCTGCCTAAGCCTACTGCCTCCACAGCCCATGAATTTGGAACATTGTTACTTGCTCAATTACATGAAAGGAATTTGGTCACTCTAACTCAGGCTCAAATTTCCTGAGTCATCAGAACTGCATTTGGGCCTCGCTGCATTTCTCACACAAAATGTACGCTATACGCACTTCGAATATGGTTTGGTATTTTGAATTAAATGCACTGTAATTCATGCAATGTTGTTTACATCTTGTCTTCTTCAAGGTACATACTGTTTTATATTTTGTGCTCTATATAATTATTCTTTAATAATTGAGTGATTTATATTTATTCATTGTGCTTTGTTGAATGGGGTTTTGAGTTTGGTATTGCTTTATCTGCAGCAATTTTAATGAAAACAACAAGAAACTTATTAGTTTCATTATGGTCTTTTAAATACGTATTCAAATGGTGGTATACATACTTCTAGTGTGAATTTCATATTGCTCCCAATCTGCTTTATAAAGGTATAGTGAGGAACATGTTTTGCAGATTATTTTGTAATAAGGAAATTAATATCAGGAAATGATCACTGGTGTGCTGCAAGTCATCAACTGTGTTCCAATCCAATCTGTTAACTATACTTGTTGAACACAGAGTTACTCTAAGTCTACTGAGGAAAATGTTCCATCTGTTTTTGAATAATATGTGTTGACTTCATCATCATTTATACAACACATGTCGTTTGAATATGATATTGTTATGTTACAATAAAGTTTCATACATACTTACCTGGCAGATATATACATAGCTAAGACTCCGTCGTCCCCGACAGAAATTCAAATTTCGCGCCACTCGCTACAGGTAGGTCAGGTGATCTACCGGCCCCTGCCCTGGGCGGCAGGTACTAGGAACCATTCCCGTTTTTCTATCATATTTTCTCTCTTCCACCTGTCTCCTGCGGGGAGGCTGGGTGGGCCTTTAATTGTATATATCTGCCAGGTAAGTATGTATGAAACTTTATTGTAACATAACAATATCATTTTCATACAATCAACTTACCTGTCAGATATATACATAGCTGATTGGCACCCTCCGGTTGAGGGTAAGAGACAGCTACTATATGGAATAGACAGGTAAACAACATATGTTGTAGGTATAAATAAAACCTTGGTTCCTACCTTATAGGTGGTAGACTTCGTGGGTGTTTGCCCAGTAGTCTGCATCACCTCAAGAAACTTTAGCGAGATATTTGATCTATGGCCAAGAGTTCTTGTGGGTCTGCCGATGGGGTCTTATCCGCTTACTCGGCAGAGCCTGAAAGGACTTTGTCAATGGGTGCTGATCCACTTATATGACAATACACCTTATGAAGGAGCACACAACCAATCCCGACCACCTGATCCTAACCATATGTTAGAACTAAAGATTGTTCCGAGTTATCCCCGAACTCTTCACAACAACCGTAACTCAAAACCACTACGCACACATACATAATTTTCTAAAAAAAAAAATTTATACTCATCTAATTAGATATGACAAGATTCTCTTACTGAACAACATAGACGGCCGCCCGTGCTAAACCAAGTCCTCCATTGTTCGAAGAGACTCCAGACCATATCTAAAAAGAAGAAAAGTATATACTTTAAGGATTGGTGTCGGCTCCCGTACCCAGAATCGTATCCACCGATACGAAAGGACCCAGAGAAAAACACTTCTCATATGTCACACGAACGTCTTTCAAGTAATGAGATGCAAATACTGAGTTGCATCTCCAAAATGTCGTATCTATGATGTTTTTAAGCGACATATTCTTATGAAACGAGAGAGACGTCGCTACTGCTCTCACTTCATGAGCTTTAACTTTCAACAGTCGCAACTCTTCGTCAGGACAGACCTTATGCGCGTCTGTAATGATGTTCCTCACAAAGAATGCCAGAGCATTCTTGGACATCAGTCTTGTGGGGTCTTTTACCGCGCACCAAAGACCTTGTCTAGAGCCTCCCATCTGATGCTTTCTCTGAATGTAGAACTTTAGAGCTCTTACAGGGCATAGAGAACTTTCTGCTTCTCTCCTACGAGACTCGATATGCCTTTGACTTCGAATGACTTAGGCCAGGGATTCGAGGGATTCTCATTCTTAGCTAAAAACAGGGTCTTAAACGAGCAAATAGCTGAGTCTCCCTTGAAACCTACTTTATCCTGCAGAGCATGTAATTCACTAACTCTCTTAGCCGTAGCTAAAGATAATAGGAATAGGCATTTTCTGGTGATGTCTCTAAACGATGCCAGATGAGGAGGTTCGAACCTTTCGGATGAAAGAAACTTGAGAACCACGTCTAGGTTCCAGTTAGGAGGGACCGGTTCCTTAGACTTTGAAGTCTCAAAGGACCTTATGAGATCGTGGAGATCTTTATTATCTGCCAGATCTAATCCTCTATTCCTGAAGACTGCCGAGAGCATACTTCTGTATCCCTTTATTGTGGATACAGCTAGATGAGATTGCTCTCTCAGGAATAGAAGGAAATCAGCAATTTCCGCTATAGAGGTAGTGGAGGAGGACAACTTCTTAGTTCTACACCACCTTCTAAAAACCTCCCACTTCGACTGATATACTTGCCTAGTGGAGGTTCTGCGTGCTCTCGCGATCGCGCTTGCAACTTCGCGAGAAAACCCTCTCGCTCTGACGAGTCTTTAGATAGTCGAAAGGCAGTCAGAGCGAGAGCGGGGAGGTTTTGATGATACCTCTTGAAGTGTGGCTGTCTGAGAAGATCCATCCTTCTTGGTAGGGATCTGGGAAAAGTCTACGATCCCCACTCTACCACCTCCGTGAACCAATCTTGGGCCGGCCAAAAGGGGGCTATCAATGTCATCCTCGTCTCCTTTGACGCCACAAACTTTTTCAGTACTAGTCCAGGATTTTGAATGGAGGAAAAGCATAGACGTCTACGCGAGACCAATCTAGCAGGAAGGCGTCTACCATAAGAGCTCTTGGGTCTTCCACGACCGAGCAAAAGACTGCCAGCCTTTTGGAGATGAATGTGGCGAAGAGATCCACATGAGGGGTCCCCCACAGCGACCAGAGATCTTGACACACCTCCTCGTGTAGTGTCCACTCTGTATGAAGGACCTGGTTCCTCCTGCTGAGTCTGTCCGCCCTCACATTCTTTACTCCCTGAACGAACCTTGTAAGAAGGGAGATGTTCCTGTGAGACGTCCAAAGCAAAAGGTCTTTCGTCAGCTCGTAAAGGAACGAGGAGTGAGTCCCTCCTTGTTTTCGAATGTAGGCAAGTGCCGTGGTGTTGTCCACGTTTACTTGCACTACTTTGTTCGAAACCAGAGGTTCTAGACTCTTCAAAGCCAGATGTGCGGCGAAGAGCTCTTTGCAGTTTATGTGCCAAGACACCTGCGCTGGTTCCCAGGTGCCTGACACCTCCTTCGAGCCTAATGTTGCTCCCCAACCTTTCTCCGACGCGTCGGAGTACAACACTAGGTCTGGGTTCTGGATTTTTAGAGAGATCCCTTTGTTCTCTTTCAGAGGGGCAACCACCATTCCAATTGCGGTCTTATCTCCACTGGAATGGGAAAGGCGTCCGAAAGTTGTCCAGTTTTCCAACTCCAAGACCTCTTGAGGAAGAATTGAAGCGGACGTAAATGAAGTCTTCCTAGCGGGAAGAACTGTTCGAGAGAGGAAAGGGTCCCTAGAAGGCTCAACCATTCCCTCGCCGACGTCTGTTCCTTCCTTAAGAAGAGAGAGACTATCTGCAAACCTTTTGCGATTCTCTCTTGCGAAGGAAATACTCGAAAACCCCGAGAATCCATCTGAATCCCCAGATAGACTAAGTTCTGTCTGGGGGTCAGCTGCGACTTCTCGAGGTTCACGAGTAATCCCAACGCTCTGATCAGATCTAAAGTTAACGTAAGGTCCTCCAAGCACTGTCTCTCTGATCTGGCCCTGATGAGCCAGTCGTCCAGATACAGAGAGATATTTACTCCTTTGAGGTGAAGAAACCTCGCCACATTTTTCATCAGGCTTGTGAAGACCTGAGGAGCTGTGGACAGGCCGAAACACAAGGCTCTGAACTGAAAGATCCTTCCCCCCGTCATGAAACGGAGGTACTTCTTCGATGAAGGGTGGATCGGGACGTGAAAATAGGCGTCCTGGAGATCTAGAGACACCATCCAATCTCCTTGTCGCAATGACGCAAGGACTGAGGCAGAAGTCTCCATCGAGAACTTCTCCTTCTGAACAAATTTGTTCAGAGAGCCGACGTCTAGTACTGGTCTCCAGCCTCCCGAGGCCTTCACAACCAGAAAAAGGCGATTGTAAAACCCCGGGGAGTTTTGATCCAGTACTAGTTCTATCGCTCTCTTGTCCCACATTTGTTCCACCATCGATCGAAGAGTATCCCTCAGCACAGGATCCTTGTACTTGGCTGTTAGTTCCCGTGGTGTTGACGTTAGGGGAGGAGTGTTCAGGAAAGGGATACAATATCCCTTCCTTATTACAGACAACGATGACGCGTCTGCATTTATAAGTGTCCAGGCCTCCACAAATCCCAGGAGCCTGGCACCTACTGGTGCTTGGAGGAGAGAAGCATCACTTTCCCTTTTTAAAGGGACGAAAGGCAGACCTACCTCTCTTCTCAGGAGCCTTCCTTCTTGCGGGAGGTCTGGAGGTCGGGCCACCTCGAAAGGGCTGAACAGATGTACTCGGTCCTTTCTTGTCAGTAGTAGAAGCAGGCTTCTTCTTCCTTGCTGACTGCGTCAGAAGGTCTTGAGTCGCCTTCTCAGTTAATGAACGAGAAATGTCCTTCACCAACTGAGAAGGGAACAAAAAGTCAGACAAAGGCGAATACAGCAGCGCTGCCCTCTGAGCGTGGGAGACTGCTTTGGTTAAAAAGGCACTATATACTGTCCTCTTTTTAAGAAGACCTGCTCCAAATAAAGAGGAGATCTCAACCGAGCCATCCTGCACCGCTTTGTCTATACAAGACAAAATACACAAAAGGACTTCTGGTTCGAGTCCTTCAGAATCATGGGCTTTCTTGGACATCACCCCAAGGGACCAATCTAAGAAGTTGAAAACTTCCAATACATGAAAGAGTCCCTTGAGGAGATGGTCCAGTTCTGAAATGCCCCAAGTTATACGTGCCGAGTTCAAACCTTGTCTACGTGAAGCGTCAACTAAGGTCGAAAAGTCCGCTTCTGACGTAGACGGAAGAGCAATACCCATATTCTCTCCCGTCTGATACCAAATGCCTCTTTTACCAGCTAGTCTCGCTGGAGGCATGCAGAAGACCGTTCTGACTAACTCCTTCCTAGACTTCATCCAAGAGTCTAAAGACTGAAGAGCCCTCTTCATCGAAATGGCGGGCTTCATTCTGAGAAAAGACGAAGATTTCTTCGTCTTAGCACTCGAGAAAAGAGAGCGCGGAGAAGGAGGAGCGGCAGGAGTCAAGTCGTCTCCATACTCCTCTAGAAGCAAGGCTGTCAAAACTTTATAGTTCGACAGTCCTTCTCTTCCTTGATACTCTTCCTCCGAGTCTACTTCTAACTCGGGGTCTAATTGAGTCTCCGCTGCCAAATCCGTACGTCTTTCCTCTGGAGGAGACAAACTCCTAATAGGAGAGGGGCTAAGGGAATGATATTCCTTCCTCTTCCCCGCTTTAATAGTCCTGGAAGGCGCCAACAGCTCAGGCTTCTCTCCATAAATGGATGACGCTTCCCGCTTGGATGACGCTTCTCGTCCGCCAAGCGTCCTGGCTGACGCCTCCCGCTTGTGTGGCTGCTGACGTCTGGATGACGCCTCGCGCCTGGAAGACGCTTCGCTCTCAAAAGGCGTCCTAACTGGCGCCAAAATATTGGTTGGAGCCTCGCGTCTAAAAGCAGCTTTAAAAGACGCTTCATGCCTAGAAGACGTCTCACGTCTCTCTGGCGTTACGTGTCTTCCGTAAGATCCTCCCGATCTCGCTCTCGAACCCGAAGCTTCTGCGATATGTTTAGAAGCTTCACGTTTGCATGACGCCTCTCGCTTAGCAGGGGAGAGAGGACGAGACTTCTTGATTGGAAGCGCAACGTCCTTCCTATGAGGCGCTAACACTCCCACCAAAGAGGCCAGTTGTTCTTGTACTGCCATGATAATCTTCCTTGAAGCTTCTCCCACGTCATTTGCATGACGCCTTTCGTCATCAATCGGGGGAGAAGTAGGAAAGGGTTCTTCTGCGTCCTCGTCGGATGACACTGACGCCACCTTCGCCTTCTTAATAGACGAGGGAGCGTCATCTGAGAAACGCTCCGGGCTCGAATCAAATTCAGGTTCTTTCAAATGCCGTTTCAGAGGCCTAGATAAATCCGACTCCTTCCACCCTCGTTTAGGTGAGGGAGAGGGAGAGGATGAGAAACACTCACGAAGGACGCTTTTTCTAAAGCGCCCTTGAGCAGCCTGCCACGAAACAGAGCTTGCTGAAGGGACGTCTGACCGTTGGGGATTCCCCACGACCTCCTTAAGGCTTTCGACTTTCCTTCTCCTCTGGGCATGGGAGCTTGGAAGAGGTCTAGGCCTGGGAGCGTCGCAGGGACGATCAAACACTGGGAGAACTCACTTCACTGTAATGCTCACTTTCACTAGCCTTACCTTGTAAGTCCGCCATTTTGGACTTCATGTCTCGAATAGTAGCTTTCAGATCTGCGATTTCCGAGGCCGATTCCGAAAGTAAACCTTGTGAATTAGACACATAGGGAGAATCTAAATCATTAGGATTAGAAAAAGTATCAATAAAAGGCTCAATAGGCCTTGAACTCACACCTTTCAGACGTCTAACCCTATCCCTCTCTAACTTCTTCAAATAAGAAGTTAAAGTCTTCCATTCTTCTGCATTTAATCCCTCGCATTCATGACAAGTATTAGTAGCAGAACACTGAAACCCCCTACATTTACGACATACAGTGTGAGGATCAACCGAAGCTTTCGGTATCCTCACCCTGCAGCCTACATTCACACACATTCTCACACTCACATTTGAATCAGACATACTGAGAAAATTCCAAAAAGCAAGTCCAAAATCAGTCCACAGTAGCGAATGCCAAAAACACGATCCAGATACGTCACCAAAAAGCCGATAAACGATGATCAAAGGATGAAATAAGAATCTAAGTCAGGAGGTAATAGCAACAATGTTGATACCACCGGCGACAGAGAAAATATGATAGAAAATGGGAATGGTTCCTAGTCCTGCCGCCCAGGGCAGGCCGGTAGATCACCTGACCTACCTGTAGCGAGTGGCGCGAAATTTGAATTTCTGTCGGGGACGACGGAGTCTTAGCTATGTATATATCTGACAGGTAAGTTGATTGTATGAAAATGATATTGTTATGTTACAATAAAGTTTCATACATACTTACCTGGCAGATATATACAATTAAAGGCCCACCCAGCCTCCCTGCAGGAGACAGGTGGAAGAGAGAAAATATGATAGAAAACGGGAATGGTTCCTAGTCCTGCCGCCCAGGGCAGGCCGGTAGATCACCTGACCTACCTGTAGCGAGTGGCACAAAATTTGAATTTCTGCTCCATCCAAGTTTGAACAATTACAGTCCCATATTGGGTTGTGAGCATTAGAATCACCTAAAATTACTATGGGTTCTTTGGCATTTTTAAGTAATTCTCCAAGTTTATAAATATCATAATTTATATTTGGATGGTTGTATAAATTATAAATAATATAATTCTAGTTTTTTATTAGAATTTTAATACCTGATATTTGGAAGTCAGTGGTGTTTAGAGGTAGAGTACTTTGTCATAACATACTTTGTTATGTACATATACGTATATGGCTGTAGCTAAATTTCCTTCTTCCTCCCGTGATGTTGATATTAAGGTAAATTTATCAATAGTTAAACATTTATACTTCTCCCAGGTGTAATCTGGTCTGTACACCATTTACGTTCCATTGTATAATATAGCTATTGAAAATATTATGTTATATCGGTCGTTTTGTTTTCTTATTTTGTATTTTCATCAACTTGGATTTTTTCTAAAATGTTATTTATGACATTCAATGGTTTATCTTTATAAAATTTCAAGTGCTCAATGCACATGCATTCTTTTTCATGGATGTTTAAATCAGTGTTTTTTTTGTTTCTATATTACATAAAATTTCTTATAATGTTTGTTAAACAATCTTTTGTAATGGTTTTGGTTTTGTTGCACAATGCAACGAAGCAATCATTGCATCCACATGTGTTATTGCGTGTATTTATTGCTTTATTTGTTCTCATACCAATTATTGGTGATGAAGTAATCTCTCCACCCTTGACACAGTCATTATTACCTATGGAGTGGTTCTCTTCCACTTCTTTGGTGTTTTGGATATCTGCATCTATAGGTTTCATTATTATTTTAGAGGATAAAGGTATATTCTTAGTTTGTTTTCGTTCTTGTTCTTTCTTCATATCTTTTGTCTTTGGTTTGACTAATGTTTCTCTAATGATAGTTGGTTTCTTTGTTTTTAGTGGTGTTCTCTCTAAGGGTCATTTTGTTTTTGTTTTGGGTGGTGTTCTCTCTAAAGGTCTTTTTTTTTTATCTTTAATTTCCAGTACATCACAACTTTCTCCTTCCAGCTCTGTGGTAGTATCTTATTGTGCTTCTATTTGCATTAATACTTCAAATGAATTTGATAAAATATTATCCATATCATTTGCACCTGTTTCTTGATTCTTTACTTAGTTTTTTTCTTAATATTACTGATTTCTTCTTGAGTCCTACTTTGCTGCATCTTGTTATTTCCATCTGTATGTTTTTTGTTTCATTACTGGTTCCTGTTATCGAAGAATACATATGTTTCTTAGCAGTAGTATCTTGAATTCCTCTCACTTTCAATTCTAATTTAGCCTCTGTCTGTTCTTTCTTTTAACATTTTCGATTCTGTGTTGTATATGTAATACAGGTACTACCAAGTTTTGGTTAATGGTGCTGATAACTGGTTAATGGCACCTCTGTTATGCATGTTATGTTGCCATAACTCTGTTACCAGCACCTTATGGCGCCAATAACCGAAACTTGGCCTGTTTTGACACCATAAATCGCTAGACAGGAGCTATAAAACTGGATCGCCATTAACTGAGTCTGCCATTAACTGGGGATTGCCTGTTACATGTATTCTTTGAATCACGAATGTTGATTCTGCTCACAGTATACACTTAGGTTCACTGCACTTCCATTGTGTGGTGTGTTCTGTAGATCCACAGTAAGCGTATAATGGTTCATTCCTACAATTTTTCTTTGCGCTCCCATACTTCCTGCAATTCTGACACTGCAATGACTTTGGAATATAGGGTCTTAACTCTCTATTTTGGCCTAAAATTGTTATTTTTTTAGGTAGATCTATCTGAACCCTCAAATTTTATTGTTGCTATTTTCAATATTTGTTTACTGCCTTTTTTACTTGTTACATCATATATCTCTTGCAATCTCCAACCTTGGGGCATCTACCATTGTCAGGAAGTACAGTGGTACCCTGAATGCTGTTCATATCATGTTTTTCCACTTTAACATTATTATTATTATCTATAATTTTTTAAGACAAATACAGTCTTCAGACTGACTTTTTGTTGTGGCTGCTATAAGCCAAGTATTCTCTTTTATTTTTCTGAACGACATTTCTGCCTTTGGATGTCTATTTAATAAACAGTTTTCTAATGTCAAAGCTGAAATATTTTGTTCAGCTTCCATGGTTAGAAACCTTGACCAACTTCCACTCCCAAAGAGGGAATCGAAGTGAGTCAAGGTTGGGTCATGACGGTACTTAGGTTTCTTTGATCTGATGTTATGGTATTAACGTTTTAATACCAATCTGATCTTTGTGGCTTGAGCTTTCTTTTGAATGGTCCAAATCTGTGCCAGAAGTCGTAGGGATGTTTGATAAATACTCCATAAAATATATTTGCAAATTTCGTCCAGGATAGGGTCCCTCTCACCAAGGAGGCCCAACAGGGGGAGGAGCAATACTGTTACACAGTGGTAACTGCCCTGGGATCCTCACCTGGATATACACCACACCCACAGTACCTTAAGGGTCGTCAGTCCATCGAGATCAGACCCAGCATTGTGGGTATGGCTTGACATGAAAATTTCCCCTCGTTTGATCATGTCAGGTACTTGAGTTTTACGGGTGGAGTGGTACGCCGTCCAACTTCACCCTCCATCAAGATAAAAGAGCAGTCAATTCAATAATCCAAAACCATGCCAAGGTCGTCAACGAAAAAAGAAGGGGAGAGAAAAATTTATAGAAGGACGAGTAAAGTAGTTAAAAGTCCCAATGTTTAGTTGAATCCACAGCAGAGAAAGTGGGCATAAAAAAAGAGCAACTACTCTCTCTGCAGTGGATCCCTAAACCCGCCCACCTCATCAAGGAGTTGGGATCAGGGGGATCCTATTGTTAAGACCAAAAGTTTGTTCCACATACGAACAAATACATGTTAATGAATAACATTATTTAGATTATCCTGAAAATGGCCTATATAAATTAGCAGTGAAATTCTTCCTAGCTGTAGACATGTGAAATAAGGCAATTAAAAACTAGGGGCATGGGGTTTCAGAGGCAAATGCAGAGGGCTATTGCTGTTTGTCTTTTGTCTATAACTAAACTCTAGATGTCTGGGGCATTTTAAAACCCAAAATGCTGGCCTATATTGAATAAGTCTCTGTATTGTTTATTTTTAGGAACATAAAGCTTACAACAATACTACTGGTAAGGGAATGATATATAAATAAATAAATTTCTATGTTAAAGCTGATGACACTTACTTGGCATACTTCAGTACAGCATGTGGTACTGATAGGCGGGCAATCACAGCTTCTTTGAGCGGAAAAGATACCGATGTGAGATTTGGCAAGGCACCCCCTCTTATCAATTCTAAGAAACAGGTAAAATGTGCATAAACAACCGAGTGTTGTAAAGGCCATCCTGGAATACACGTTGTGTAATCAAAAGGCTCTGTATCTGCTCCATACTCCAACAACAGCTGAAAAGAAAAATAACAGTGAGATGTTCAAAATATTGTTTGAGCCTATAAATAAGATGCCTACTAAAGAATAATCCTGGAGTTAGACTATACTAAAAAACTGAACAAAAAAAGGATTTTGACGTAGGAAAAATCTATTTCTGGGCGATTGGTTCGTGTCGCCCAGCGAAATAATCCTTTAATTCATTATTTCTTAGGTAAATGATCTAACAAATACCAGAGAACTAAAAAAACAAAATAAGAAAAGGTCAGTATAAACTTGACTCGCCTCACCCTCAATCCCAAGGAGGGCGTTGGTATGAACACTAGGTGGCGGAGTGATACCAGTTACCACAAACTTCTGTCAATTAGAAATTTTCCCACAACAAAATCCCTCAGGAAGAGAGCCGACCCACAGAACGGGGCAGCAACTACTACTACTACAACCCACGCTTAGGTGACTGCCGCGCCTCTGGTGGCCATCCTGAAGTTAGCAATCAATCTTGGGCTAAGGGTTGGGAAGAGGTGGGATTTCGCTGGGCGAAACGAACCAATCGCCCAGAAATAGATTTTTCCTACGTCAAAATCCTTTTTCTGGGCTCAGTTCGTGTCGCTGCGCGAAATTGTACCAGAGAATTAGTACAAGATTGAAATAAAGAAGGTCTCAATAAAACTTAAAAATTCAACTAATATACTATATTGTAACAAAATATTTATACAATTTTCCATACAATCTGATAAAGGTAAAGAACAATACTTAAAAGTAACTTATAGCTAACTTTTTATTTACAAAGTCTTACACCAGTTATAGGGTGAATTTAAATTGAAATACAATGAAATAAACATGTGTGTGACAATCATAATTTAAAAACACACTAAGTAAGTATTAATAAAAATTAACAGTAATTGTAATAAAGCATGTGTGTTGAGCAAACTTAAACTAAAAACACACCAAATAAGTTTCATAGTATCAATATCAATACAATAACCATTGGTATGGGGATGTGGCACCCTAGCATAAAAATAAGGGGACCACATCCTAAAGTTCAGTATGTACAATCAATTGTGGGTGACCCTAGCAAAAAAATAAGGGACACCCACTAAACCATCACAAGAGCAGCTAAGACTCAAGGGCAAACGTAGATGAACATGGTAGGCTAGACAAACTGTTGGCTGAGATAGGTAGAAAGGAGATCTGGATCTTCAACTAAACTACTGAGCAGAGTCAGGGGAAACTATGTTACCCTGGGCTGCAACTGCTGAAAATTTTAGAGATTCCAAAGACTTTAAGTAGTGACGCTTAAATACTGTCAGCGATTTCCATCCAGTATATTTTTTCAAATCATCAAAATTCATATGTTGAAAGTAATTGATTGAGGTGGCTACTGCCCTGACATCGTGTGCCTTGGGGAAGGATTCAGGGTTAGCTTGCTTAATAAAGTATAGGATCTTTTGCCTAATACCTTTAATTGATAAAGTACCACCTTTTTCTCTTCTAAAGAGAGGACCCGAAGAGGATGAGGATGTCCTAGACAGAAAGGCTCGTAAGGTCATTACTGGACAAAGAGAAAGATCTTGGGGAAGGGGTATAACCTTCCATGGTTCCCACCTCAAACAAAGGATCCTCATTTTTTGCTAAAAAGTTCTGCGATCCGGAGAAAGCAGAACTTCTCCTGAAGGAAGAAATTCTACATGACCCGCATCTCTGGATAACGCCGACAGTTCTGAAATTCTAGCTCCTGAAGCCAAGCTTAATAAAAACAATGTTTTTCTTAAGAGCATTATAAATGAACATGTTGTATTATTTGTATCCGAAGCCAGTTTTAGAACATCATTTAAGAACCATGACACTGAAGTAGGCCTTACTGAAGGTCTAAGTCTAGCACAAGCCTTGGGAATAGACGAAAAGTAAGAATCTGTTAAGTCTATGTTAAAACCCAATTGAAAAATCTTCTTCAAGGCTGACTTGTTTGTCGTAATAGTACTTAGCTGCTAACCCTTTTTCAAATAAGGATCTGAAAAAGGATATAGCCGAATTGAATGTCATGATTTTAATGTCTGATTCCCTCAGGAAGGATGCCAACTTTTTAACTGCAGCGTCATACTGCCTTAAAGTTGAATCTCTTTTATCCGATTCCAGGAAAAGGATATTTCGTGGATCGATATTTGCATCTCTCTTGGTTGGCCGCAAACTTCATGAAGTCCATAAAGTTAGGGTTTTGAGAATTAGATTCCTGAGGAACGAACACAGTCTTCATTTGTACTGACTGGGAGAGTCTGGGATTGGGAATTCGAAGAGGACGAAGACCCAATTCCTGGATCAAGGGGTACCAGTTGCTCTTCGGCCAGTCCGGAGCTACTAGAGCTACCTGACCCTTGAACGTCCTGAGTTTGTTCAGTACTTTCAGGAGAAGATTCACCGGAGGAAAGACATAAATCTTCTCCCAGTTGTTCCAATCTATGGACAGGGCGTCCGTGGCATAGGCCAGAGGGTCCAGGTTGGGAGCCACATAACAGGGAAGTTTGTGGTTCGTTTGAGATGCAAACAGATCTACTTGCAGGCCTGGTACCCTCCGGAGAATCCATTGGAACGAACTGTTGTCCAGTGACCATTCCGACTCCAGAGGTAACTGAACGGGATAGAGCAT
>NC_087200.1:121122345-121155518 GCF_015104395.2 Macrobrachium nipponense | reverse complement strand
GAGACTGCATGAATGGAGAGTGTATGAGAGTGTGACTGGCTTCTCTTCCTCCTCTTTTTCTTCTCTCCCTGTGGGCAGAGGGTAGCGGTCGTCACCATGCTGGACAGGACGGCGATGCAGGTAAGCTTCGTAACTGAGCTCCATTCTATCCTTTCATTAGGGATAGAAGCGTTTTATCTGTCCCTTCCCTAGCAAGGGGGGGGGGGGAAGCGGACACCAGTAAGAGACAAACCCAACACTTTACATTAGGCTCTTACTAGGACCTACTATGAGATTCAGGGGCCTCTGTAAACACGGTTTTTTTTTTTCCAATAACTTTTTATCTATGCAGTTCATAAATATAACGCTTATTCAGAATACACATTATATCTACACATAAGTTTTTGACTGTATTCTGCATTACGTAGGTTGAATAAATTTGGTACTTATAATGTAAAAGTGACTTTTTTGAAGACGGGCCAACTTACTCAGAGAAAGGTTTCGAACGCACTCGTTACGCAACTTATGACAGCATTTCTTCCCTCTTTCTCGATGGATTGATTGGCTATACGTAATGAAGGCTATACCTCTGGCAACAATGACATACAAATTTAAATACAAGCAAAGCAGCACACCTTTATGAACTCTGAAACCTCTCCACTGATAATTGTCATAATGAACAAACCAACAAAATATGTTAATAAAGGGATTTTGACGAAGGAAAAATCTATTTCTGGGTGATTGGCTCGTGTCGCCCTATGAAAGTATCCTTAATATCATTCTTTCTAGGTAAAATTAGCCTAAAATTACCAGAGAAAAACAAAAACAAATTAAGAAAATGTCAGTAAAACTGACTCGCTCACTCTTAAAAAGAAGTGTCGGTATGATATAGGGGCGAGTGTGGAACACTACCACGAGACAAACACCAATTAGAACTTCCCTATCAGAATCCCCCCAAGAGAGAGCTGATACCAACGGGCGATGCAGCCTCTACTACTACTACTAGAGGACGCCACGGACTGCAGCGCCCCTAGCGGACATCCTTAAATAAACATAAATACATCTTGTCCTGCAAGGGGGGGAAAACAAACCTAAAAAGGGATGGGTTTTCATAGGGCGACACGAGCCAATCACCCAGAAATAGATTTTTCCTTCGTCAAAATCCCTTTTCTGGGCTCAGCTCGTGTCGGCCTATGAAAGAGTACCAGAGAAACAGACAAGATGGAAAAGGAAATAATGAAAAACAGTTTAAAATGATGGATATAATATAAGTAAATCAAATACAGCATACAAATTAAGCACTTAAACTAACTTATTCTAATAATAAATAACAGAATGTTAGTAAACTTAAAGTACTTAAATGGTAGATAATTAAAAATTACAGATATGCATGTAAAATAAGGAAAACTTGGGATTTACTTAAGTAGAATATGATTACAAATATATACATACATGTGTCCTATCCTAGCATAAAAATAAGGATAGGTACACTCAAATCCATCATAAACATAATTAATTCAAGTATATACAAACACATTGTGACTGAAGCTCATCACAAACCCAATTGGTGAATATACAAACATATTGTGTCCTACCCTAGCAAAAAAATAAGGGTAGGAACACTGAAATACATATCAGTACAAGGGTGGTTGTCCCTAGCAAAAAAATAAGGGACAATCCACTATGTGATACAACGGCTAAGGCTATGATGTTGAGTAGCCTGACGATAGGTTGAGGCATGTTGGTTGAAGTAGGTAGAAAGGAGACCTGGATCACTACTACAACTACTAAAGCAGTTAATCAGGGGAAACTATGTTTCCCGCTGCTACTGCTGAAAACTTTAAAGATTCCAAGGACTTTAAATAATGCCGTTTAAAGACTGTCGGGGATTTCCATCCAGTATACTTCTTAAGATCCTCAAAGTTCATATGTTGGAAATAATTAATTGAGGTGGCTACTCCCCTGATATCATGTGCTTTTGGGAATGACTCAGGGTTGGCTTGTTTAATAAAGTAAAGGATTTGCTGCCTAATACCTTTAACTGATAAAGTACCACCTTTTTCTCTCATGAAGAGAGCACCTGAGGATCTAGAAGAAGTACGAGATAGAAAGGCTCTAAGAGTGATACTGGGCAGAGAGAAGGATCCTGTGGAAGTGGGGGGGGGGGGATAACCTTCAAGGGGCCCCACCTTGCCAGAGGATCTTCATTTTGGCTAAAAAGCTACGATCCGGAGCAAGTAGAACTTCTCCTGATGGGAGGAATTCCACATGACCCGCATCCCTGGATAGAGCCGACAGTTCTGAAATTCTAGCTCCTGAGGCTAGGCTTAGTAAGAATAATGTCTTCCTCAGGAGCATTATGAATGTACAAGATGAGTTGTCAGTATCTGAAGCTAGTTTGAGGACGTCATTTAAGAACCATGAACTGTAGTAGGCCTCTGGAAGGTCTAAGTCTAGACAGGCTTTAGGGATAGATGTGAAATAAGATTCAGTCAAATCTATCTGAAACCTACTTGAAAGATTTTCTTCAAGCCGATTTATGAGTGGTAATCGTGCTAGCAGCTAAACCTTTTTTCAAATAAGGATCTGAAAAAGGATATAGCCAAATTAACTGTCATGGTTGTAGTGTTCGATTCTCTCAAGAAAGATGCTAATTTTTTAACAGCCGAGTCATATTGTCTAATGGTTGACTCTCTCTTATCTGATTCTAGGAAGAGAATATTCTGTGGATCAATGTCAGCATCTTTATTAGCCGCAAACTTCATGAAGTCCATAAAGTTAGGGTCTGGAGAGTTCCTGAGGAAGCGAACACAGTCCTCATTGTACTGATTGTGACAGTTTGGGATTGGGGATCCGTTGAGGTCGGAGACCCAATTCCAAGAGAAGAGGATACCAGTTGCTCTTGGGCCAGTCCGGTGCAATCAGAGCTACTATCCCTTGAAAGACCTTAGTTTGTCTAGGACTTTCAAGAGAAGATTCACTGGAGGAAAAACATTTCATAAATCCTCCATTGATTCCATCCAACGACAGGGCGTCCGTGGCATAAGCCAGAGGGTCCAGGTTGGGGGCCACATAGCAAGGGAGCTTGTGGTTCGCTTGTGAGGCGAAGAGATCCACTTGGAGACCTGGGACTCTCCGGCTTACCCACTGGAATGACCCGACGTCCAGAGACCACTCTGATTCCAGAGGAACTGACCAGGGACAGAGCGTCTGCTATCACATTTCTTACTCCTGCCAGGTGAGTGGCAGACAGATGCCATTTGTGTTTGCTTGCCAATGCAAAGATGGCTATCATGACATGGTTCACATGTTTTTGGATTTGGACCTTCCTATGTTGATGCAGTGAACTACTACTGCACTGTCCAAAAACTAGCCTTAGATGAGACTTCTTCGGGGGAAGCAGTCTCTTCAGAGTAAGAAATACTGCCATTCTTGCTTTCAACACGTTATGTGGAGCTGGCGAAATTGAACTGACCAAGTCCCCTGAACCTGTTTGAACTGGGAGTATCCCCCCACCCGGACAGGGAAGCATCCGTGGTGTGAATGGTTAACACTGGGAGGGGATATTGAAGGGGAACCTTCTTGGCTAAGTTCTTTACTTTTGACCAAGGCCGTAGCTGGTTGCGGAGGATCTGAGGAATTACTGACAACTTGTCTCGATATTTGGAGTTTGCTCTTGACCGCCAAATTCGATTTTATATCTTTCAGCCTTGCTTTCAGAAGGCATATCTTGTTACCGAAGCAAACTGAAGAGACCTAGGATTCTCTCCTGGTTTCTTCTTGATGTCTGTTTGCATTTGAGGAATTGCCTGACAGATTTTGCTATTTCCTTCCGTTTGGCCACTGGAATTGATAGATTGTGGGAAGACAAATCCCATTGGATTCCCTAGCCACTGAAAACGAGATTCCGGGGTAAGTCTGGATTTCGTTTTGTTTATCTGGAACCCAGATGTTCCAGAAAGTGAACTACCTTTTTGGTAGCTTCGAGACATCCCTCGACTGTTGGCGCCAGATCAACCAATCGTCGAGGTATGCCGCTACCATGATTCCCTGAGTCTCAATTGTTGTACAACCACTTCTGCTATCTTTGTGAATACCCTGGGGGCTACATTCAGACCGAAGGGCATCACTTTGAATGAGAATGGTTCTGATTTCCTAGCCTGAATCCTAGGAATGGGCGGAAGTGCCTGGCTATAGGGATATGATAGTATGCGTCTGTAAGATCGATGGAGCATGTGACGGCTCCACGCGGAAGTAGGGTCCTTACTTGAGAGAGGGTAAGCATCTTGAACTTGTCGCAGCGAATGAAAGAGTTAGCTTTGACAAGTCTAAGATTACCCTTCTTTTTGTTGAGCCTTTCTTTGGCACGCTGAATAAGCGCCCTTGAAATTTTAGATGTTGACTCTCGCAATAGCTCCTTTCTGAAGGAGTTCTTCCGCGTAATCTATCAAGTCCTTTGACGGTATCTGATGAAATGAATTTGATTGGGGGAGGATCCTTGATCCAACTCCAGCCTAATCCTTTGGACACTATGCTCTGTGCCCAATTGCTGAACCCCCAGCTGTGGCGGAAGAGGAACAGCCTCCCTCCTACCTGGGGGGAGCCTCATTGCTGATGGGCGGGTTGGCCACCACGCCCTCCTCTGAACTGCTTACTCCTTGTGCCCCTTCCTGCGCCACGATGACGAAAGTAACCTCTCGCCCTACCCCTCGGTTGAGAGTAGCCTTGAGCCTCATAAGCAGGTTAAAGGCAGGCGAGATAGCGTAGGAAGTAGAAGGTTGCGATTGCTGGGGCACCAGGAGGAAAGGGGGAAGGCTGGGTCTGTTTAGATGTGGCAGGTTGTCCCTGTTGGGTAACTGGGACTGCCTGCACAAACTGCTGCTGATGCTGGAGTTTTTTATATGGCTGGAACCTCTTACCAGCCTTCTTTGGTTTCTTGCCAGCAGTGGGAACGGATTCCTGTTTCCTCTTAGAGGAAATACCCCAACCTAGCTCTAAGGCTCTGGTTGAGTCTAGCAGCTTCGTGGTGGACTTCGTTCACTGCGGGACTCTGGGAAGAGATCCGCTCCCCACATGCTCGCAGCCAAGAGTCTATTAGGCTCGTGCCTGATAGTGCACTCTTGAAGGACATGCTTCCGGCAGTTCCTCCTGGCTTGGAAGAAGTCAAAAGCGTCTAACAGAACCGTCTGAAACTGTGATTTCGCCAGAATCTTGAACAGCGGTTCGTTAGCGTATGAAAGAGCAGCCATTTCCGTAACGATAAGAGAGTTAAGGGACCTGCCAAACCTAGTTTCGCGCAATCGAACTCTGCCTGGATTAGGGAATCCGGCAGCCTAGGTAATTTCTCACCGAACTGGTCCATGGCGCAGTCCGGCTTGAGTTTACCCAGCGTGAATGTAGCTGGCAGGTTTTCCCATAACTCTCCGAAGGCGGGGAAGAGTGGAGAGGTAGACTCCGACTCCTTCAACTGTGGAATGGGCTCATCCTTGAGGACTGCCTGAAGAGCCTTCTCCACCAATTTCGTGGCGAACGGAAGAGAGACCTCCTCTTCCGTTGCGAAAATAGTGAAGGGAACTCTTGTAGGCCTGGAGTATATGTTAGTACACTCCAGTCCTCAAGGCAGTGAACCCATTCTCGTTGTGCGTGATCTCTACTGTAGAGAACTGACTCCTTCGAGATCTTATCCTCTCTCGTAAGAGCTGTTGGCGTCAGCCTAGCATACCCCATGAAAGGCTGCGACAGGCCGGAGGATTAAGAACTCGAAGTCCTCAATCCTTCGAGTACCAAACTCCGGGATCGAAATCATCCCGTCCTTGAAAGGAGCGTAGGCCGCTACTCTCCATGGATTCTCCATAGAGAAAGCTGGTAAGGAGTCGTAAGGCGGAAGTTGGAGAATCCCCGTGCTAGATGCAGGGGAGACTGGGGAGAGCCTGAGATAGCCCAGCTACTCGGTCCTCATTCTCTCTCATCCTATTAGAGAGGTCCTGGACAGTCTGTCCAGTTTGAGACAAACTGTTCGACAATTGTGCGAACATCTGCTCAAAACGTGTTCCCCATGCCGAAATTTGGGAACCTACCATCGCTCCTACCTGTTCCATCATTCCTGGTGAGACAGAAGAGGGAACGGAGGAGCTGGTGCTTGCCACCCCTGCCGGCATAGCCGGAGAGGGGGCAGCGGAGGCGGGAGAGGGCAGCGACTCGGTGGTAGCGCGAGCCTTCTCCTTCGAAGCCTTGCTTCTGGAGCTCTTCGACTGGGAAGAGCTCGGTTTAGCCTTCACCGCCTCGGCGTTATGAAGTCGACGACTTCCTGGCCAAGAAGAAGACGAAGACGACTTCCTAGAAGTCGTCTTGGATAGGGTCTTCGGTTCTCTCTTTCCGCTTCTCCTTAGGAGGTACAGAGAGAGCGGATGGGAGGGCGGCTAGGGATCTCGGATCCCACCCGGAAAGCCTTGGAAAGAGGCAGAAGAAGAAGGGACAGGAGAAGATCCAGGAGCGCCCAAGGAAAGACCTTGGGCGCCCGACAAACCTACCTCAACCAACAAATCCTCACTTACTACCGCCATCGGCTCGAGGTTCAGGTCCAGGGCAGCGACGTCCGGAACTGACTCCTGGGAGGCTACGACCCCAAACGATTGCTGGAGTTCTTGCTGGATGGAGGCTATCACTGGGGCGGCGGCCAAGGGGTCGACGTAGCCCGTCGACTTGCCCGCAGGAAAGATCTGGATGGCCAAGTTCCTGTCTAATATATAGGGCTGGCCCTTGGCGGCGTTTTTTCCAAAGCCGCCCACCCACGCTTTCAGGGTGGCGAGAGCGACTTCCCTCACACCGCTAGCCTGAAAGAAAGGTGGGATTAGCTACCAATTGCGGACAGGGTTAACAGACTTACGAACTAGAAGTTGTTAGTAAAATCATAAGTAACCTTATAATGGACATTACCCCATTACCCAGCTGAGCGACCAGGTCGTAGCATATAGCGCAGGCCTCGGGTGCCAGACGATCGTCTCGTTGTACGACGTGGCACACGGGGCGTGAGACCTGCACTCGTCATGTCCAACAGGGGTCATACAGCGTCGCATTACAGGCCGGGACCTGGCAGTTGGTAGCCTGTAAGTGGGGAAAATGTACATGAGTACAGAGTAAACACTTACAGCCTAACATATACTCCGCTGGTGCCGGAGCGATAAGGTTAGATAAAACCAGAGCCCTGCTAAAATACGTGTGGTAACCAGGTTGGAAGATAGGCTATGGCTCCGCCAATGGCGGGAGGCACAAGAATCAACCAACTAGGAGTGGTGGTAATGGAAACCACGACGGACAATGGCGGGGATGGTTGATAAAATGAATATAATAACACACCATTCATTGTAAAATCTCATAATAGGGATATATCCTTAAAGTAACAAAATTAAAACAACATTAAAAACGTCTTCTCTCTACCCGTCTACTAGAAAGAGTGGCGTAGGTAAGGATAAGCTCCCTTCCGGTAGCGGGGGAGAGATATAAGGATATAGTAGGCAAGCAAGTCGACCCAACCATAGCGCCCACCCTGCCCGCTAGCGGAGACCAAATTTCTATAACCAAAGGGGGCCCCGGCTGCGACCGAAAGGCTCCTTTCGTTATCGTAAGAGAGGTGGCTGAGCAATGGGGCGGGGGGGGAGGGAGGTCCCGGCGAAAACAAACGGCGGGAGCGAGAGGGGGGAAAGGGGGGGAGGGATGGCTACTCCTCCACGCCCTCTCCGACTACCCGTATGGAGGACCTCCCGGTACCTCATAGTGGTCGCCCTAAACCCCCTGCTGGCGGAACCCCCCGGTCACCTCCGAGAGTGTGAGAGAAGGCGATGAGGTTGTAATGACAACCAAGGGGTCCCCCCAGCTCCTCCCTACGTCGAGAGGGAGGGAATAGGGGTAGGGTAAGTGCTAGAGGACACGTGACGCAAGTGGCCTAGGCCGCGAGCAACACAACCGTGGTAGGGCCACGTGAACCAAGCTGTACCAACATGTGGAACAAGCACCTAGGCTAGCCTAACACCCTAAATAATAATATACATCGAAAAGGGGGAAGAGACACTTTTAGTAAAAGAGAAAGAGCCCAGGAGGAGGCAGACTGTTCCGAGAAACAGAAGCCTACTCGAAGCCAGCGATAGCCGATGTAGAGAGAAGAGCCGGGATGCGGGGCCGAAAAAAACCGTAATAATAAGAGCCCTAAATACCAAGCTAAGAGAATGGTAGGAGGGCTGAACTAGCTAAAACTCGATGTAAACAATGAATGTGAAAAAAAGTAAGCCCATAAAGCATAAGAAGTCCCATATGGAGGACCGGGAATTCTTACGAGGCGGCATGGCCGCCACGAGACAACCGAGGAACAGTATATGACCTATAAAAAGGAAAATACTGGCACCCGGAAGACAAAAATACATTAAAATGTTACTTATGAGTTACTTAACTTAGCCGTGGCGATTGCAGAGCGTTCCATGATGCAGATGCGGATAATTCGCAAGAAAAGCACGAGCACAAGAAATGGCGACTTGTCGCTGGCGCTAAAATTTAAGGATGTCCGCTAGGGGCGCTGCAGTCCGTGGCGTCCTCTAGTAGTAGTAGTAGAGGCTGCATCGCCCGTTGGTATCAGCTCTCTCTTGGGGGGATTCTGATAGGGAAGTTCTAATTGGTGTTTGTCTCGTGGTAGTGTTCCACACTCGCCCCTATATCATACCGACACTTCTTTTTAAGAGTGAGCGAGTCAGTTTTACTGACATTTTCTTAATTTTGTTTTTCTCTGGTAATTTTAGGCTAATTTTACCTAGAAAGAATGATATTAAGGATACTTTCATAGGCCGACACGAGCTGAGCCCAGAAAATACAAAAATACTTCAATTATTAGTCTAACTCCCAAAATAAAGTAGACTAATACTAGTCTACTTTATAGGTCACAATCAGATTGACAAGATGTAGGGAATAGTTGGTAATTTTCAAAAACATAGTAGACAAGCTTGATTTGATAACTGCTATATCCAATGTCAAGTAATTTTTCTTTATTGGCTATCTACCTAGTATTTACTGAAAAAAAAAAAAAAAAAAAAAAATAGCCGGTACCGTATTTTGGCTTTCAAACCTTCACCAATAATGATCGTCAGAATGATGATTCATGATGGGCTCCACCCACTTTGGCCTCGTTATAATTCAGGATAACACTGAAGGCTATCATGGTCATTGTTGGATTAGAAAATTTAACTTCTGGCTATAAAAACTAATTTCTCGAGCAGTTGTAAGAAATGCTTAATGATCCTCAAGGATCCCAGCAGTTGGCCTAAACATTTAAGTCATGTATATTACTGCTATACTGTTGTGGCACTACTGCTACAGTAGTATTACTACGCTAGCACAGATACCCCACCCACATCTATGTATCGTTCCGCCATTCATAAAGTCTTTGGGTTTCAGAGCCGATGGAACAAGGTGAATGAGTTTCTGCCTGGTGGATGGGCAGGTTAACATGTCGTCAAAAGGTGTTTACCTTGCTTACGTAATGAATGTTTTTTCGACTCTTGGCTCATAATCATTGACCATGGCGTCGGCTAAATAATTTTTACTCTGTAAAAATTAAAACCATCAGTTTTAGGTTATTGATAATGCTGACAAAATTTGTGTGTGGTTGTAAAATATACATATGTCAACTTTCAGCTACATCCGATTGCTGTGATAAGGAGCAAAGTCCAAAAAACCGTGTTACAGAGGCCTGAATCTCATATGGTTCTTGCTTTGCTATCATAAGAGGTAGCTTGCCTCCCTCTTATGAATTGGTCCAGAGGTCTGACCACTGATATTGCAGTGCACACTCTGATTAGTTGGACAAAGGCTAGGTTACCCCCTTTGCTCATACGACCAGGGAGGGAACCCAGGTTGGGCAAACACCAGTCTGTTCAAAAAAACAAAAGATCAGATTCCACCCACCAACCTAAGTAAGTCTTCCTTAGTAAAGGACCAAGGGTTTGTATTACGTGTCGGAATAAATCTCAATTTCTGGAAAGTAAATTGTATTTTTCCTAACTATACAAACCTGAGGTCCTTTAGATATGTCCCACCTCATGCCACCCCCACACCTCTGATCCTGAGCCTAAAGCAAAGTGATATATTTACCTCCTGCCGGGAGGGACTCCCGACCATCGGATAAGCAGTTACTGCCAAACTACCTTGTTAGTAAATCTTAAGACCGGTCAGCTGTGCTGAATAGTAATTCCTTATGTAAAGGACCTCAGGTTTTGTATAGTTAGGAAAAATACAATTTACTCCAAAACTTGTGATTTTTCCTAGCTATACTTACCCTGAACTACAGAATTTTTACGCCCACCCTTCCGTCCCTGCGTATCTGAGGGCAGGAACTCTAGGGGCTTGGAAAGGACTGCAGGTAGAGGTCATGATCTTCAACCCTGGGGCATACTGGCTGGGGGTCGGGAGGGAATAGCAAGTTTTTTCAGGTCGGTATCGGATGTGACATCCAGGATTCTCCTAAGAAAGTAGTTCGGGGTAAGTATAGCTAGGAAAAATACAAGTTACTTAAAATTTGTGATTTTTGATAAATCTGCATCCCCATCCGCATCGTTAATTTCTTAACATCTGCATCCGCATTGTGAGCAACATCTGCATCCGCAGTTTGAGAATGTGGATATGAAGATATCACCCAGTGCTCAGTCTTCAAGAGTTCATATTCATACATTTTAGCTAAAAGTAGATTTTCTTTTTTGCTAAATTTAGCTTTTTCGCTTTAGTATACAGAATATGTACTACATGATAAACAATAAAACATCTCATACAGTATGTATATATGTACTACTTTATAAGTAGCTCTGTTATATAGCATGTTTTAAAGCATACTATACTTTGTTTTCTTCCATCTTTCCATCCGCCTGTGGTGTTTTTGTATGGCAACACTGCGTCCCGGGTCTTTAGATAGTTATGCTATTTGTAAGTTTTAGTAAATAAAGGATATCTGGGTGTACATTTGCAACTGAATTGTTTTAATAATTTACTGTATGCGAATTACACCGTTAATATTCGAATAGGATATTATTATAATCGTAGAATGTAAGCTGAATATAACTATCTAAAGCCCGGGACGCAGTGTTACCATGCAAAAACACCACAGGCGGATGGACAGATGAAAAAAAACAGAGTATAGTTTAAGTAATTTCATGTCATTTACTGCAGTTGTAGTCATAAAGGCAGGTATTGTATTTTTTAGGAAACTCTCTCTCTCTCTCTCTCTCTCTCTCTCTCTCTCTCTCTCTCTCTCTCTCTCTCTCTCTCTCTCTCTCTAGAATGAGCATGAAATTACCTTGTGCTAAGACCACTAAAATGTTCATGTATCGCGGTTAGTTTGTACGTTCATATAAAAGTATGCACACTATACAAAAGGGATTTTGACGAAGGAAAAATCTATTTCTGGGTGATTGGCTCGTGTCGCCCTATGAAAGTATCCTTAATATCATTCTTTCTAGGTAAAATTAGCCTAAACTTACCAGAGAAAAAACAAAATTAAGAAAATGTCAGTAAAACTGACTCGCTCACTCTTAAAAAGAAGTGTCGGTATGATAAAGGGGCGAGTGTGGAACACTACCACGAGCCAAACACCAATTAGAACTTCCTGTCAGAATCCCCCCAAGAGAGAGCTGATACCACGGGCGATGCAGCCTCTACTACTACTACTAGAGGACGCCACGGACAGCAGCGCCCCTAGCGGACATCCTTAAATAAAACAGTTAAATACATCTTGTCTGCAAGGGGGGGAAAACAACCATAAAAAATAAAAAAAGGGGGGGTTTCATAGGGCGACACGAGCCAATCACCCAGAAATAGATTTTTCCTTCGCAAAAATCAAAATTTTCTGGGCTCAGCTCGTGTCGGCCTATGAAAGAGTACCAGAGAAACAGACAAGATGGAAAAGGGAAAAATGAAAAGCAATTAAAAATGATGGATATAATATAAGTAAATCAATTACAGCATACAAATTAAGCACTTAAACTAACTTATTTAACAGAAAAAATAAAATAAATGTTAGCAAACTTAAAGTACTTAAATGGTAATTAAAGTAAATTACAAAGATGCATGTAAAATAAGGAAAAATTTGGGATTTACTTAACAAAATACAAAACTCCAAAATATATACACCCATGGTCCTTACCCTAGCATAAAATAAGGGTAGGTACACTGAAATCCATCATTAATACAAATATTTCAAAATATATACAAACACATTGTGACTGAAGTTCATCATTAACATAAAATGGTGTATATACAGACATATGTGTCCTACCCTAGCATAAAAAATAACGGTGTAGGTACACTGAAGTACATTATCAGTACAAAATGTGGATGTCCCTAGCAAAAAAAAAAGGGGACAAACCACTATATGATACAACGGCTAAGGCTATGATGTTGAGTAGCCTGACGATAGGGTGAGGCATGTTGGTTGATGTAGGTAGAAAGGAGGACCTGGGATCTATACTACAACTACTAAACAGTATCAGGGAAAAAAAATATGTTTCACGCTGCTACTGCTGGAAAACTTTAAAGATTCCAAGGACTTTTAAAATAATGCCGTTTACAAGCGTCGGGATCCCATTCCAGTATACTTTCTAAGGATCCTCAAAGTTCATATGTTGGAAATACTAATTGAGGTGGCTACTCCCCTGATATCATGTGCTTTTGGGAATGACTCAGGGTTGGCTTGTTTAATGAAGTAAAGGATTTGCTGCTCTAATGCCTTTAACTGATAAAGTACCACCTTTTTCTCTCATGAAGAGAGCACCTGAGGATCTAGAAGAAGTACGAGATAGAAAGGCTCTAAGAGTTGATACTGGGCAGAGAGAAGGATCCTGCGGAAGTGGGATAACCTTCCAAGGGGCCCACCTTGCAAGAGGATCTTCATTTTTGGCTAAAAAGCTACGATCCGGAGCAAGTAGAACTTCTCCTGATGGGAGGAATTCCACATGACCCGCATCCCTGGATAGAGCCGACAGTTCTGAAATTCTAGCTCCTGAGGCTAGGCTTAATAAGAATAATGTCTTCCTCAGGAGCATTATGAATGTACAAGATGCATGTTGTCCAGTATCTGAAAGCTAGTTGTTTGAGGAACGGTCATTTAAGAAAACCATGAAAACTTGCATGTAGGCCTATCTGGGAAGGTTCTAAGTCTAGCACAGGCTTTAGGGATAGATGTGAAGTAAGATTCAGTCAAATCTATCTGAAAACCTACTTGAAAGATTTTCTTCAAAGCCGATTTATGAGTGGTAATCGTGCTAGCAGCTAGACCTTTTTCAAATAAGGATCTGAAAAAGGATATAGCCAAATTAACTGTCATGGTTGTAGTGTTCGATTCTCTCAAGAAAGATGCTAATTTTTTAACAGCTGAGTCGTATTGTCTAATGGTTGACTCTCTCTTATCTGATTCTAGGAAGAGAATATTCTGTGGATCAATGTCAGCATCTTTATTAGCCGCAAACTTCATGAAGTCCATAAAGTTAGGGTCTGGAGAGTTCCTGAGGAAGCGAACACAGTCCTCATTTGTACTGATTGTGATAGTTGGATTGGGGATCCGTTGAGGTCGGAGACCCAATTCCAAGAGAAGAGGATAGCCAGTTGCTCTTGGAGGGCCATCCGGTGCAATCAGAGCTACTATCCCTTTGAAAGACCTTAGTTTGTCTAGGACTTTCAAGAGAAGATTCACTGGAGGAAAAACATAAATTCTCCTCCACTGATTCCAATCTAACGACAGGGCGTCCGTGGCATAAGCCAGAGGGTCCAGGTTGGGGGCCACATAGCAAGGGAGCTTGTGGTTCGCTTGTGAGGCGAAGAGATCCACTTGGAGACCTGGGACTCTTCGGCTTACCCACTGGAATGACCCGACGTCCAGAGACCACTCTGATTCCAGAGGAACTGACCGGGACAGAGCGTCTGCTATCACATTCCTTACTCCTGCCAGGTGAGTGGCAGACAGATGCCATTTGTGTTTGTTTGCTAATGCAAAGATGGCTATCATGACATGGTTCACATGTTTGGATTTGGACCCTCCTCTGTTGATGCAATGAACTACCACTGCACTGTCCAAAACTAGCCTTAGATGAGACTTCTTCGGGGGAAGCAGTCTCTTCAGAGTAAGAAATACTGCCATTGCTTCCAACACGTTTATGTGGAGCTGGCGAAATTGAACTGACCAAGTCCCCTGAACCTGTTTGAACTGAGAGTATCCCCCCACCCACCCGGACAGGGATGCATCCGTGTGAATGGTTAGCACTGGGAGGGGATATTGAAGGGGTACTTTCTTGGCTAAGTTCTTTACTTTTGACCAAGGCCGTAGTTGATTGCGAAGGATCTGTGGAATTACTGACAACTTGTCTCGATATTTGGAGTTTGCTTTTGACCGCCAAATTCGATTTATATCTTTCAGCCTTGCTTTCAGAAGGATATCTGATACCGAAGCAAACTGAAGAGACCCTAGGATTCTCTCCTGGTTTCTTCTTGACGTTTGTTTGCATTTGAGGAATTGCCTGACAGATTTTGCTATTTCCTTCCGTTTGGCCACTGGAATTGATAGATTGTGGGAAGACAAATCCCATTGGATTCCTAGCCATTGAAAACGAGATTCCGGAGTAAGTCTGGATTTCGTTTTGTTTATCTGGAACCCCAGATGTTCCAGAAAGTGAACTACCTTTTGTTGGTAGCTTCGAGACATTCCTCGACTGTTGGTGCCCAGATCAACAATCGTCGAGGTATGCCGCTACCATGATTCCCTGAGCTCTCAATTGTTGTACAACCACTTCTGCTATCTTTGTGAATACCCTGGGGGCTACATTCAGACCGAAGGGCATCACTTTGAATGAGAATGTCTGATTCCCTAGCCTGAAGCCTAGGAATGGCGGAAGTGCCTGGCTATAGGGATATGATAGTATGCGTCTGTAAGATCGATGGAGCATGTGACGGCTCCAACGCGGAAGTAAGGTCCTTACTTGCGAGAGGGTAAGCATCTTGAACTTGTCGCAGCGAATGAAAGAGTTTAGCTTTGACAAGTCTAAGATTACCCTTCTTTTTGTTGAGCCTTTCTTTGGCACGCTGAATAAGCGCCCTTGAAATTTTAGATGTTTGACTCTCGCAATAGCTCCTTTCTGAAGGAGTTCTTCCGCGTAATCTATCAATTCCTTTGACGGTACCTGATGAAATGATTTGATTGGAGGGGGATCTTTGATCCAACTCCAGCCTAATCCTTTGGACACTATGCTCTGTGCCCAATTGCTGAACCCCCACCTGTGGCGGAAGAGGAACAGCCTCCCTCCTACCTGGGGAGCCTCATTGCTGATGGGCGGGTTGGCCACCACGCCCTCCTCTGAACTGTCTACTCCTCGTGCCCCTTCCTGCGCCACGCTGACGAAAGTAACCTCTCGTCCTACCTCTCGGTTGAGAGTAGCCTTGAGCCTCATAGGCAGGGTTGAAGGCCGGCGAGATAGCGTAGGAAGTGGATGGTTGAGATTGCTGGGGCACCAGGAGGAAAGGTTGGTTCTGTTTAGAGGTGGAAGGTTGTCCCTGTTGAGTAACTGGGACTGCCTGCACAAATTGCTGCTGTTGTTGGAGTTTTTTATAAGGCTGGAACCTCTTACCAGCCTTCTTTGGTTTCTTGCCAGCAGTGGGAACGGATTCCTGTTTCCTCTTTGAGGAAATACCCCACCTAGCTCTAAGGCTCTGGTTGAGTCTAGCAGCTTCGTGGTGGACCTCGTTCACTGCGGACTCTGGGAAGAGATCCGCACCCCACATGCTTGCAGCCAAGAGTCTATTAGGCTCATGCCTGATTGTGCACTCTTGTAGGACATGCTTCCGGCAGTTCCTCCTGGCCTGGAAGAAGTCAAAAGCGTCCGTCAGAACCGTCTGGAACTGAGATTTTGCCAGAATCTTAAACAGCGGTTCCGAAGCGTAGGAAAGAGCAGCCATTTCTGTAATGATGAGGGAATTGAGGGACCTTCCAAACCTAGTTCGCGCATCGAACTCTGCCTGGATTAGGGAATCCGGCAGCCTAGGTAACTTCTCACCGAACTGGTCCATGGCGCAGTCCGGCTTGAGTTTACCCAGCGTAAATGTAGCTGGCAGGTTTTCCCACAATTCTCCGAAGGCGGGGAAGAGCGGAGAAGTAGACTCCGCCTCCCTCAACTGTGGAATGGGCTCATCCTTGAGGACTGCCTGAAGAGACTTCTCTACCAACTTCGTGGCGAACGGAAGAGAGACCTCCTCTTCCGTCGCGAAAATAGTGAAGGGACTCTTGTAGGCCTGGAGTCTAGTGTTAGTACACTCCCAATCCTCAAGGCAGTGAACCCATTCCCGCTGGGCGTGATCTCTACTGTAAAGAACTGACTCCTTAGAGATTTTGTCTTCTCTCGTGAGAGCCGTTGGCGTCAGCCTAGCATACCCGATGAAAGGCTGCGACAGACCCGGAGGGTAGAACTCGAAGTCCTCAATCCTTCGAGTTCCACACTCCGGGATAGAAATCATTCCGTCCTTGAATGGAGCGTAGGCAGCTACTCTCCATGGGTTATCCATAGAGAAAGCTGGCAAGGAGTCATAAGGTGGAAGTTGAAGAATCCCCGTGCTAGATGCCGGGGAGACTGGGGATGGACCTGAGATAGCCCACCCTAGCTACTCGGTCCCTCATTCTCTCTCATTCTATTAGAGAGATCCTGGATCGACTGTCCAGTTTGAGACAGACTGTTTGACAAGTTGGGCAAACATCTGCTCAAACCGCGTTCCCAGTGCGGAAATTGGGAGCCTACTAGCAACGCCCACCTGTTCCATCACCCCTGTTGAGACAGTAGGGGGATCGCAGGTGCTGGTGCTTGCTACCCCTGCCGGCATAGCCGGAGTGGAAGCAGCGGAGGCGGGAGAAGGCAGTGACTCGGTGGGAGTGCGAGCCCTTCCTCCTTCGAAGCCTTTGCTTCTGGAGCTCTTCGATTGGGAAGAGAAGCCCTGGGCTTCGCCTTCACCGCGTCGGCATAGGAAGTCGACGACTCCTAGCCGAAGAAGACGAAGACGACTTCCTAGAAGTCGACTTAGGTAAGGTCTTTGGTTCTCTCTTTCCCTTCTCCTTAGGAGGTACAGAGAGAGCGGGGAGGGCGAAATAGGGATCTCAGATCCCGCAAAGCCTTGGAAAGAAGCGGAAGAAGAGGGGACAGGAGAAGATCCAGGAGCACCCAAGGAAAGACCTTGGGCGCCCGACATACCTACCTCAACCAACAAACTCCTCCCCACCTACCGCCATGGGCTCTAAGTTAAGGTCCAGGGAAACAGCGACGTCCGGAAACCGACTCCTGTGAGGCTACGACCCCAAACGATTGCTGGGAGGTCTTGCTGAATGGAGGCTATCAGTGGAGGCAGCGGACAAGGGGTCGACGTAACCCCAACCCGTCGACTTGCCCCGCGGGGAAGATCTGGATGGCCAGCTTCCTATCCAAAATGTAGGGCTGGCCCTTGGCGGCGTTTTTCCCTCCCAAAGCCGCCCACCCATGCTTTCAGGGTGGCGAGGGCGACTTCCCTCACGCCGCTAGCCTGAAAGAAGGTGAGATTAGCTGCCAATTGTGGAAAGGGGTTAACAAACTTACGACTAGAAGTGTTAGTAAAATCATAAGTAAGTCTATAATGGACTTACCCCATCTCCAGCTGACCGACTAGGTCGTAGCATATAGCGCAGGCCTCCGGGTAGGGGTTGCCAGACGATCAACTCGTTGAAGGACGTGGCACAAGGGGCGTGGGACCTGCACTCGTCATGTCCACAGGGGTCGTAAAGCGTCGCATTACAAGCTGGGACCTGGCAGTTGGTAGCCTGTAAGTGGAAAAGTACATGAGTACTAAGTAAACACTTACAGCCTAACATATGCTCCGCTGGTGCCGGAGCGGTAAAGTTAGATAAAACCAGAGCCCCGCCAAAATACGTGTGGTAACCAGGTTGGAAGATAGGCTATGGCTCCGCCGGTGGCGGAAGCACAAGAATCAACCAACTAGAGTGGTGGTAAAGGAAACTCACGACGGAAGGTGGCGGGGATGGTGATAAAATAATAATAATAACACACAATTCATTGTAAAATATCTATAATTATATAATAATTAGGGTATATCCATTAAAATAACAGAACTAAAAACAACTTCTCTCCGCCCGTCTACTAGCAGAGTGCGTAGGTAAGGGTAAGCTCCCTTCCGGTAGCGGGGAGAGATATAAGGATAGTAGGCAAGCAACCGACCACTCGTAGTGCCCACCCTGCCCGCTAGCGGAGCCAGTAACCTATAACCAAAGGTGCCCCGGCTGCGACGGAAGGCTCCTTTCGTATCGTAAGGGAGGTGGCTGAGCAACTGGGGAGGGGAGGAGGAAGGTCCCGGCGAAAACACGGCGGGAGGGGTAAGCGCAGGAAAAAGGGGGGGAGGGATGGCCTACTCCATCCCCCGCCTCACCAACTACCCGCATGGAGACCCGGTACCTCATAGTGGTCGCCCTATGCCCCCCGCTGGGAGGACCCCTGGACACCTCCGAAAGAGTGAGAGAAGGCGATGAGGTTGTCATAACAACCAAGGGGTCCCCCAGCTCCTCCCTATATCAGAGAGGGAGGGAGGGGCAGGGTAAGGTGCTATGGAACACGTGACCGCAAGTGGCCTAGGCCGCGAGCAACACAACCGTGGTAGGGCCACGTGGACCAAGCTGTACCAATACATGGAACAAGCACTAGGCTAGCCTAACACCCTAAAATAAGTAAATAAAATTACATCGAAGGTGGAAGAGACACTTTTAGTAAAAGAGAAAGAAGCCCAGAGGAGGAGGCAGACTGTTCCAAGAAACAGGAGCCTACTCGGAGCCAGCGATAGCCGATGTAGAGCAAGAGCCGGGATGCTGGGCCAGAAAATAAAAATAATAGCCCTAAATACCAAGCTAAGAGAATGGTAGGAGGGCTGAACTAGCTAAAACTCGATGTAAAACAATGAATGTGATAACGTAAGCTCATAAGTATAAGAAGTCCCAGTATGGAGGACCGGGAATTCTTACGAGGCGGCATGGCAGCCACGAGACAACCGGGGAACCGTATATGACCTATTAAGAGGAAAATACTGGTACCCGGAAGCTAAAAAGGGGGTAAAATATTACTTATGAGTTACTTAACTTAGCCGTGGCAATTGCAGAGCGTTCCATCTTCGAAAATAAGGATAAATCCAGATAAAGCACAACACAAGAAAAATGCGTCTTGTATGAAGCGCTAAAATTTAAGGATGTCCGCTAGGGGCGCTGCTGTCCGTGGCGTCCTCTAGTAGTAGTAGTAGAGGCTGCATCGCCCGTTGGTATCAGCTCTCTCTTGGGGGGATTCTGACAGGAAGTTCTAATTGGTGTTTGGCTCGTGGTAGTGTTCCACACTCGCCCCTTTATCATACCGACACTTCTTTTTAAGAGTGAGCGAGTCAGTTTTACTGACATTTTCTTAATTTTGTTTTTCTCTGGTAATTTTAGGCTAATTTTACCTAGAAAGAATGATATTAAGGATACTTTCATAGGCCGACACGAGCTGAGCCCAGAAATATCACTTATGTTTCTCCTTTCAATTAGCACATGAAATATGTGGCAACATAATTTGGAATTATTTGGCTGAAAATTGTCTTTAACAATTAAATATATATAAATTATTTAGATTTACGAAGTATATCCGCATCCGCATTTGTGAGAGTATGGTAATCAAATATCTGCATTTTTATCCGCATCTGCAAATTTAAAAGATTGATATCCGCATCCTCGGTTATAAAAATTTTTTTCAGTCATCCGATACATCCCTAGTTTGTAACATTCCTTTTTAAAAAAAAAATTGCCAAGATTATTGGATAATTTCCTTTCATTGTTTTTCTTTTCTCCAGATATTTGAAAGCCCTTTACAATGGAAGATATAGAGGATTTGTTTCAAGATGATGGAGAAGTGTTGGCACCAAGGTATCGTAACTCCGTAATGCCAAGAGTAAGACATCGCAAGAAAGCAACACATCAAGAGGTAAAACATTAGAACTGTTGTTGAGAATTAAGGGTCCTTCACTAAAAGGAAGCTATTTCATATGAGACTGATCTTTCTTAAATTTTTTTGAATACAGTAGTTTAGACAGTTGTCAGTGATTGACTAGTAAAGTAGTCGAAGTCATTTGAAAATTTGACATATAGTAATACAGTTTGTTGTTTTTCTATTGTATTCAGGTTAGTAGTAAAAACCTAAGGTTATGCAGTAAATATAATGGAGAAAAGAAATTAGATTGTCCTCAACTTAAACTCTTTTTAGTATGAACATTAATTATGTATATTTAGGTCAGTGGTTCCCAACCTTTTTCACTTCATTCCTCCCTTCCTGAATTCTCAACCTTCCTTTGGCCCCCCTTTCATTTTTCTCCAAAATTCCACCCCCCTCCCCCATAAAGAAAATAGAGGCAGAAAAGGATAAAATAAATTAAAAAATAAAATGCTGATGAATAAAAATACCTTTGCTTTATTTATAAGAATTAAAGTTATTACAAACTTGGGAATTATAATTATCTTAGTTACTTGTATATATATTAGTTCATGGATTTCTGCTTAGTCTTAAATTAAATCACCACATTACTAAAGAAAAACCATCACCAGGGGCTCTATGCTAACAGGAAATTTGAAGTTACTTAAAAAAAAAAGTTTGATCAACCTTTGCATATATAACACAGCAGTGGGAAGGCTGAGGTTGTTATTTGCACTTAGTTGATGAATCTGAGGCTGTCACTGACAATACACATCTCATGTCGGTGCTTCCACATCCAGTTGGTTCTGGTTCTTATTCTTAATGTGTAGAAGGGTTGAGAAACCTGACTCGCATAAATAGGTAGTTGAAAAAGGCAAGAGTAGTTGAAGCACAATTTCACTAACTTTTGGATATGACAGGCATTGAACATCAAAATACATTCAGAGATTTTTCTTTATAGAGATCTTTGACAGCAGAATCATTTTTGATATTAGAAACTCGTCCTGGACATCACTGGGAATATTAATAATGTCAAGAGTGCTAGAGAATGGATTCCTTACCAACTTCTCATCTCCCTCCTTGAATTCTGGAAAGTATATTTGAAGTTCACTTTCCAAGAATCTCAAATGCTGAGTGAGTTCAGTTTTAAGTTGTGGGTCAAGCAGACAATCTTCATTCTCATCAAGGATAGTTGAACGGTTTTCAAACATGGCAACATTCCCAGCACCAACTTTCCTTTGGCAAGAAATCCACGAAGACAGTCCATGAGGTGAAAGGCATTTTTTTTTTGCCCAGCGTAATTGTCCTGGCTAAGACGCATCCGTTCACATAATTAATTGGGAAAAAAAAATCTACTAGGTCAGTTTTTAATGCATCCCCTAAATTCTTGCCATGGCTCCCAGGTTGGGAACCCATGGATTAGGCTATGTATATAATTTATATATAAGTAACTTACCCAGTAATTACATGGCTAAGAGTTTGTACTCGATGGCATTACATTATTGTCAGCCATAACCGGGTACTGCCCAGGCAGTCCCCAGTTAATGGCAATCTGGTTTTATTGGGCTTCTAGCACCATAAAATGGCAGTTTATGGCGCCATAACAGGCTGAGTTCCGGTTATTGATGCCATAATGTGGCGATAATAGAGTTATGATGCCATAATATACCTAATGGGCGCCATTAACTGGATATTGGTGCAATAAGCGCCATAAATCACCGGTTTTGGTTAATGGGGATTTTTATTGCTTATCAGCACCCCACTGAGAATGGGGACTGCCTGTATCGACAAACAGCCCTTAGAAAGCCATTGGAAAGCCATCTTACTGGATGTATAGTGAAGGAAGGAACTATATGGCCCAATTGGATCTCCTAAACCCAGTCCCTATCAGACTCCCTTAAACCTGGGAGTCCATAGGGGTTTTGCCCCTGGGTAGTTACCTCTCAGTCAAGCCTGCTGTCTGCAGATCTCAACGAACAGCCATTGGAAAGGTGCCCTTAATGGTGTGCATTCATTGTCCTCAAGTGATGCAAATCCCAACGTGAACAGGGATCCCTGTGTGGACAGATACGGATCCCAGTGTAGACAAGGATCGTTGATGGCGATTTTCGGATGTATCAGTCGGTGCCTGACTTAAGAACATGCTGTTGTTCTGACTTGTGCGCCAGTTCTAAGTGAACAGGGACCAAGCATACCCCCAGACAAGGACACGTTTTTCTGAATTTTTGAGCTTTTTAGGGAAGTTCCCACTTTTGTTTTTTCTCTTAATCACCCAAGAACTTTTTCAAGATTGGAACTGGGCTTTTGTTTAGAGGAGCAAGACAAATGTATTTTGTCTTTACTCCTCTACTAGTGTCTACATGGATCTAGGCCTTCCTGTCAAGATTTTTGAGAGCCCTAATTGTCTCTCAGACAGTAGATGATGGCCAAGAGGGAGATGATTCAGACGGTTCCTTTACCCATTCTCCAGAACAATTGGATAGGAGATTGGATATGCAGGGAGCATTCTTCCAGATCCTGTCCGAACTCCAGAGAGTTTTGTAGTTCCGTCTTTCCGGACAGGGCTCCCCTGATTGGGGATCTGTGCTTTGGCCTCTCCCGTAACACTTCAGGCCCTCTCCTGATTCCTAACTCTTCCTGCATTTAACTTCCCCTTTTGTCTGGGCATAACTTCAGTCTTTAAATGTTAGACTGACTTCTTCATTACCTTCAAGAAAGGGGCTCAAAGGCTTTTTACAGTAACCTTTACTGGGACAAGGAAACACAGTCGGATACCTGTGTGTTGTTTTGTATCCCAGGTCTCTTCAGTTGGACCTTCAGTGGTAGATGTTTGAACATGACTTGTGCAGGGAAATCCCTTTTTATACATTCAACTTACCTGTCAGATATATACTTAGCTATTAGACTCCGTTGTCCGACAGAAATTCAAATTTCACGCACACGCTACCGGTAGGTCAGGTGATCTACCTGCCTGCCGCTGGGTGGCAGGAATAGGAACCATTCCCATTTTCTACCAGATTTTCTCTGTCGGCCATACTGGCAACAACGTTGTTGGTATCTCCGGCTGATTTTCACTTTTTGCCTCGCAATTGATCTTCGTTTGGACTCTTTGGTGACGTATTTGGATTGATTATCTGGCATACGCTATATTGGACCATTTATTGGATTTGGTTTGGAATTTTCAACATGATGTCTGACTCTGGAAGTGTGGTGAGAATGTGTGTGAATGAGGGCTGCAAAGTGAGGATGCTGAAAGCTTCGGTTGATCCTCACACTATCTGTAAGAAGTGTAGAAAGTATGAATGCTCTTATAATAACACTTGTCAGGAATGCGAGGGTTTGAGTGCTGAAGAATGGAAGTCTCTAACTTCGTATTTGAAGAAGTTGGAAAGAGACAGGGTGAGGAAGTCTTCTTCCAAAACCTTGCCTAGCTCTTTATCTAGCGAGGTAGTTAGCAATTTTGTGCCCTCTTCTCTTTAACTGCTGCTCCCTCTAAATTTGTAGTATCTGCTCCTGTTGTAGATCCAACTGATTCTACATCAGAGATTGCGAATCTCAAGGCCGCCCTTAAGAAAATGGAACTCAAAATGGCGGCGATAGAAGGTAAGCAAAGTGATATAATTAGTGCTGTGGATAGTGATATAAGTGTCCCCAGTGCAGTGGAGGGGGAGTCTGATTGGCTCCACAACGCTCCCAGGCCTAGACCTCTTTCAAGCTCCCAAGCCCAGAGGAGAAGGAATGTCAAAAGCCGTACGGAGGTTGTGGAGGATCCCCACCAGCCAGACGTCCCTTCGGCAGTTTCTGTATCACCTCAGAATGCTAGAGAACGTTATAGAAAAAGCGTTCTTCGTGAGTGTTTCTCTTCGTCGGAGAATTCTTCTCCCAAGAGAGGTTGGAGATCAGCGGATCTTTCCTGCCCCCTGAAAAGAGGCTGGAATGAAGCCCGTATTAACTCGAGTCCTGAACCTTTCCCGGAGGATATACCTTCGGGAAGTAAGAAAGCCAAAAGTGTGCTGCTTCCTTCCGCAGACTCGTGGAAACCTGAGAAGGACCGCTCTCCTTCTCCTCCTTTAGACACCAACAAGGAAACGACTAGGATCTTACGAACCATGCAGGATTCTATTGCCTCTCTTGTGGGAGTTCTCTCAAGAGATCCTCCTAGAAGGAAGGACTCGTTTCTTCCTATTAAGAAATCTAAGCCTTCCATTGGTCAGGCTCGCCCGCAAGAATTATCCTCTTCGGACATCGATTCGGACTCGTCAGTCTTTCACAGACCTGCCAAGATCCGTTCTCCTTTCAGGCGCAAGGCGCCAGCCAGACGCGAGGCGTCAGCCAGGAGTTTTAGGCCAGTCAGGCGCGAGGCGTCTGCTAAGTAAGTGCGAGATTTCTGAAGAGAGATTAATTGCGTCTAGAAGAGAGCAATTTGAGTACGAGGCGCCAACCAGGCGCGAGGAGCCAGGCAGGCGCGAGGAGCCAGCCAGGCGCGAGGAGCCAGCCAAGCGCGAGGCGCCAGCCAGGCGCGAGACGCCAGCCAGGCGCGAGGCGCCAGCCAGGCGCGAGGAGCCAGACAGGCGCAAGGCGTAAGCCAGGCGTGAGGCGCCAGTCAGGTGCGAAGAGCCAGCCGGATCTTCTGAGAAAGAGATTGTACCTTCAAAAGTGACGGTATCCACTTCTACCGCACAAAGGATATCGGTGGAATTGCACAGTCCTTCTCCGACCAGGAGTATTTCTCCTAGGGAAACTAGATCTCAGGATAGAGAATCTCCAAGAGAACGTCGTTCCCGTCTAACCTAGAACTCGAAGATGTTTCCGAGGAAGAGGTTTCTACCAGCGAAGGCCTTTCAAATTATAAAGTGTTAGCCTCGCTTCTTCTACAAGAGTTCGGGGATTCGCTAAGTCCTGCTGCTCCTCCTTCTCCGAGATCTCTATTTTCCAGTACGAAGACGCCCAAATCCTCTTCGTTTCTGAAAATGAAGCCTGCAATATCTATGAAAAAGGCTCTTCAATCCTTAGATTCTTGTATGGTCTCTAAGAAGGAGTCCTTAAGGACAGTATATTGCTCTCCTCCCTCCAAACTCGCAGGCAGGAGAGGTATATGGTACAGAACGGAGGAAGCTATGGGCCTTATGCTTCCTTCTGCTGAGTCTGATTTTTTTAGCCTTGTAGAATCTGCTAGAAGACACTCCCTTAACTCGGCGGGGGGAAGGCATCTTGGAGTGGTCAGAGTTAGATCAGCACCTTAAGGGACTTTTCCACGTCTTGGAGGTGTTCAACTTCCTGGATTGGTCCCTTGGGGTGCTAGCTAAAAAGACAAGAGATCCAGACTTTCTCGATCCTGAAGTGTTACATAGTATCTTATCGTGTATGGATAAGGCTTTACAGGATGGATCTGGGGAATTGGCTTCTCTTTCTAGGGTCGGTATAGTAAAAAAGAGATCCCTATATGGTTCGTTTTTTACCAAAGCAGTATCTCCGTCCCAGAGGTCCGCTCTCCTATTCGCACCTCTGTCGGATCACCTGTTTCCATCGCATTTGGTAAAGGACATCTCACGGTCTCTTTCTGAGAAAGCTACGCAAGATCTTCTGGTACAATCTACTGGTACAATCTACCAAGAAGAATAGGCCGGCAGTACCTATTGCAAAGAAGACTTCCCGTACTCCTGTTGTGCCCTTTCGTGGGGGCTCCCCGACTCGACCTCCTACGAAGAGAAAGGCTTTTGATAAACGAGGAAGGTCTTCCTTCCGATCGTTTAAGAAAAGCAAGTAGCAGCCATGTCCTCCAAACACCTGTAGGGGCCAGGCTTCAGCACTTTGTAGAAGCTTGGTCCATAAGAGAAGCAGATCCTTGGACTCTGTCTGTTCTAGAGAAGGGGTACATCATTCCCTTCTTAGACAGACCTCCTTTGTCAACATCTCCGAAGGAATTGTCGGCGAGGTACAAGGACCCTGTTCTGAGAGAGACTCTTCTTCAGACGGTGGTTTCGATGAGGGACAAGGAAGCAATAGAAATAGTGCAGGATCCACACTCCCCGGGGTTTTACAACTGCCTTTTCTTAGTGCCAAAAGGTTTTAGGGGGGATGGAGACCTGTACTAGATGTAAGCATTCTGAACCGATATGTAGAGAAAAAGAAATTCTCCATGGAGACTTCAGCTTCGGTTCTATCAGCCCTGCATTAGGGAGATTGGATGGTCTCCCTGGACCTTCAGGATGCTTATTTTCATGTTCCGATTCACCCATCGTCAAGGAAGTATCTCAGATTTATGATACAAGGAAAGATCTTCCAGTTCAGGGCCTTGTGCTTCGGCCTCTCCACTGCTCCTCAGGTATTTACGTACCTGATGAGGAATGTGGCCAGATGGCTTCATCTAAAAGGGATCAACATCTCTCTGTATCTCGACGATTGGCTAATCCGAGCCAAGTCGGAGAAAACAATGTTTGGAGGACCTGCAAACTACTTTGAACCTGACGAAATCTTTAGGATTGCTCGTGAACCTTGAGAAATCTCAGATGATCCCCATCCCCAGCCAGAACTTAGTTTATCTGGGGATTCGGATGGATTTCTCGGGGTTTTGGGCTTTTCCTTCCCAGGAAAGACTTGTTCGGGCTTCCAGAAAGTCTCGAACTTCCTAGGGAAAGAACAAAGTTCAGTGAGGGAATGGTTAAGCTTTCTGGGGACCCTTTCCTCACTAGAAAAACGTTCATTTCCCTAGGAAGACTCCGACCTACGCCCCGCTTTCAAATTCTTCTGAAGAAGAACGTGGAGTTGGAAGAACGGGCAACTCTCAGACACTTTCAAGATTCCATTGGATGTGAAGATTCATCTAAAGTGGTGGCTGATACCCCTAAAAAAGAATGAGGGCTTGTCTCTAGAAGTTCGGAACCCAGACCTAATCTTATTCTCAGACGCATCAGAGAAGGGATGGGGAGCGACTCTTGGAGCAAGAGAAGTGTGAGGCCAATGGAAGAAGGAACAGGAAGCCTGGCATATAAATGCCAAGGAGCTATACGCTGTTTTCCTGGCTCTAAAGTCCTTCGAACCAGAGGTCAAAGGTCAGGTAGTACAGGTCAACGCGGACAATACCACGGCGTTGGCCTATATCAGGAAACGGGGGGGACTCACTCGTTTTCCCTGTTCGAGATAACGAGAGATCTGCTGTATTGGGCGAAAGAGAAGAACATTACCCTCCTTACGAGATTCGTGAAAGGAGAGAAAAATGTCAGGGCGGACAGACTAAGCAGGTCAAACCAAGTTCTTCCCACAGAGTGGACTCTCCACGATCAAGTTTGTCAGAGCCTGTGGTCCCTGTGGGGCAGACCAGATAGACCTATTCGCCACCTTCTTATCCAGGAGGATAGAGAACTTCTGGTCCTCGGTGGAAGACCCGAGAGCGATAGCGGTGGATGCCATGCTGCTGAATTGGGCAGGCCTAGATGCCTACGCTTTTCCCCCCTTCAAACTGATAGGAGCAGTATTAAAGAAGTTTGTGGCCTCAAAAGGGACGAGATTAACACTCATCGCCCCTTTTTGGCCCTCTCAAGATTGGTTCACAGAGGTACAGGAAGGACAGTGGACTTCCCAAGATCTCTTCCAAACAGGATAGATCTTCTCAAAGAACCCCACTTTGAGAGGTATCATCAAAACCTCCCCGCTCTCGCTCTGACTGCCTTTCGACTATCGAAAGACTTGTCAGAGCGAGAGGCTTTTCAAGCAAAGCTTCGAAAACAATTGCTAGGGCCCGAAGATCCTCAACTATTTGGGTCTATCAATCCAAGTGGGATGTTTTCAGAAGATGGTGTAAAAAGAAGAAACTGTCCTCCTCCGATACCTCTGTGACCAACATTGCCGATTTTCTGATATTCCTTAGAGGAATCTCAGTTATCGGTCTGCAACTATCAAGGCGGATCGAAGTATGCTCTCTGCGGTTTTTAGGAACAGAGGCTTAAACCTAGCAGAAGATAAGGATCTACACGACCTTATAAGATCATTCGAAACCTCGAAAACCACTTCTCCTCGTACTCCGAGCTGGAACCTGGATGTGGTACTTAAATTCCTTTCGTCAGAGAGATTTGAACCTCCTCACAAAGCGTCGTTTAGGGATTTGACGAGAAAATGTATATTTTTATTATCTCTAGCGACTGCTAAAAGAACTAGTGAAATCCACGCTCTTGATTCTCGAGTGGGATTTAAGAAAAGATTCAGCGATTTGTTCTTTCCCAGACTCTGTTTCTGGCCAAGAACGACGAAGCCTTCAAAACCTATTGGCCCAAAGAGTTTGAAGTCAAAGGTCTTTCGAATCTAGTGGGAGAGGAAATGAAAAGATCCTTATGTCCAGTTAGAGCTCTGAAGTTCTATCTAAAGAAGAAGAACGAACTTGGGGGATGTAAACAAAGTTTATGGTGTGCAGTACGGGATCCTAAGAGACCCATGTCGCATTTTTTGTAAGGAGCATTATTACAGAAGCTCATGGAAACTGCACAGATGACTCTTTCAGAACTCTACGAGTGAAGGCTCATGAGGTAAGAGCTGTAGCCACTTCCTTAGCCTTTCATAAAAACATGTCTTTGAAAGACATTTTAGATACGACTTACTGGAGGTGTAATTCAGTTTTCGCATCTCACTATCTTAAAGATGTTAAAGTTACCTATGAGAAGTGCTTCTCTCTAGGTCTTTTTGTATCAGCGGATTCTGTGCTGGGACTTGGAACACATACCGATCCTTAAAATTTTCATAATTTAGTTTATTTGTACGTAGACCTGCCTTTTGAGACGGGTTCTTGGTTTTCTACTGGCGGGAGTGCTTGATGTCACACAGGCGGCCGTTGCTTTTGTCAGTAAGGAATCGGGAATGCGTCTTACGAGCCAGGTTGTAAAAAATATATATATTTTTTTTATATATTTTTTGTACTTTTACGTGATACGAATGTTTGTGATTCGAGTTTGTGGTTGTTTGCAAGGAGTTCGGGGATAACTCTTTGCAATCTTAGAACTAACACGGTGGTTAGGTTATGGTGATCGGGATCGGTGTTGTGCTCCTTGAATAAGGTTCTTGTCAAGTAAGTGGATCAGCACCCATTGACATAGTCTTTCCAGGCTCTGCCGAGTAAGCGGATAAGACCCCTTTGGCAGACCTACAAGAACTCTTAGCCTTAGATCAATATCTCGCTGAGGCTCTTGAGACTAAGCAGACTCCTGGATAGTAATCATGAAGTCTTCAGTCTAATCAGGTAGGAACCAAGGTTTTAATTATTTATTACCTACAACGTATGTTGTGATTCCTGTCTAAAATCAATAATTAGCTGTCTTTTACCCTCCTCCAATGGTGTGAATCAGCTAAGTATATATCTGACAGGTAAGTTGAATGTATAAAAATGATATTGTTATGATACAATAAAGTTTTTTTATACATATATACGATTAAATGCCCACCCTACCTCCCCTCAGGAGACAGGCGGTATAGAGAAAATCTGATAGAAAATGGTAATGGTTCCTATTCCTGCCACCCAGCGGCAGGCAGGTAGATCACCTGACCTACCGGTAGCGTGTGCGCGAAATTCGAATTTCTGTCGGACGACGGAGTCTAATAGCTAAGTATATATCTGCCAGGTAAGTATGTATAAAACTTTATTGTATCATAACAATATCATTTTTATGCTGAGCCTAGTTCTAGTCTTCTTTCAGCACCTCAGATCTAGGTCAAGGAGCCCACTTGAGGAAATGGGAAGATATCTGGGACTCGGTCCCCAAGAAGTGCGGAATTTTTACTTATACTTTGGAGAGCTAAAGCCATTCTCTTACGCTCTAGTACTGCTTAACCTAACTCACATCTAGACTATGGATAAGACCTCAGCTCTTACACATCACTTAAGTCAAGGGAGCTGGATTCAGTGTTCCCTTTCGAGTGACAGCAAAGTTTTTCTCCAGTTGACAGATCAATAAAGTTTTCTAGTCACTCGATTTATTCAGGCAACTAAGTTTGAAGGACGCACTAGGCCATCAGAAGCATGTCCTTCCCATCATGTCCTTTCAATCCCCTGGGTTGGTTGGGATCTAGTTATTGTATGAAGCAACCCAACCGTTAGACCTGTTTGCCTCTTCAAGGAACCTTCACCTTACTCCAGTTACAGCTTGGGCAACAAGCACCATGCTATAGCCACTCCTTCTCGCCTCCTCACCTTACACCTCCAGCATGATCGAGGAGGCACTAAACAGTCTCATTTTCTAGTTACTACTCTTTTTGCCCATTCTGGCACAGTTAATAGCTTCCAAACCTGCTACAGTTGTAGGTGAACTCCCCTAGATTTATCCTCCAAGCCATGTCTTGTCAGATAACTTAGCTTCAGGTCTGGAGCATTGTCTTCCGGAGAGTCTACAAGATGTGTCCATGTATCTCACCTCCTGTCAATGAGGGATTAAACTATGTAATTACGTACTTGGTAAGTCACTCATATAAAATGACATATTTATGATAAAATAAAGTTTTATATGCACTTACCAAGTAATTACAGAATCGGAGCCTACACTCCTCCCTCTGATGGACATAAGTTTAAACAAATGAGGATTGTTTGCTAGGTCATCCCAATTAGTGGGAGGGGCTGATCATCTGCACAAACTTTATTGGAGCGATACCTGTGAAATTTTGAATCTAATATTTCATTTGAGTGGAAACTATATCTATGTAATTACTAGGTAAATATATATAAAACTTTATTTATCATAAACATGTCATATTCCATCACTGCTTCTATTCCTATTTTGCCTGCCCATCTCAGAAATTAATTTTTCTTTTAATTCTCAAATCTGCCCATGTGACTGCGCTCTGGTTCCCATGCCCAAATAACAGGACTCTTTGTCTTATAAGTAGTGCAGAGTCAACCCTTTTTTTTTTTGGTGCTATGAATATTTTCTACTTTTAATGAGCAACATTTTAAATGTATATAGTAGAAAATAGAAGTTTCTGAAGATCCTCAATCTAAAAGGCCTTAATGCCAACTTTATCAACCCCAGTTACAGTATAACTACCAAGATGTATAAGCTACTTGAGTGGACAGTGACTCAGCATAGGTAAAACAGGATAGGGATTTTTCATTGTTTTAAGTTAATTTTGTATTGCACAAAAGTACAAATATGTTACTATACCATCCTCCTCCCAGGTCTTTTAATTTGAAAAGGGAGCAAGTTATGATTGTGATATTATGAGCTGGTGCCTAAAATTCTTGTTTCTTCCTCTGGTCTTCTTGATTGTGGTATATATACCATATATTACTAATGAACTACTACCTTCTTTTCTTGGATATATTGAGGTAACATGTATTATGTACTTCCTTTTTTTTCATTATTATTCATTGTGTGTTGATTTTTAATTCCTTCTGGTCACTAATGATACAAGTTTTACAGAATGGAGAGTGTGAAGTTACAAATTACTGTGACAGCATCATTCCTGGAACACAGAAGATATTTGTGAAAACGTGGGGTTGCGCTCATAATAGCTCTGACAGTGAATATATGGCAGGACAGTTAGCAGCATATGGATACAAAATTACAGGTGAGTAATGTCTCTAGTCTATAATTTTCCCTATGATTCAGGTTGAAAATGCAATACAGTATTTTTAATTGTTCCAAGAAATTTGAATTTAATAGAATGTGAGGAAATTAAAATTAAGTGTACTCATGTAAGCAATACAGGCAGTCCCTGGGGTTACATAAGCCAGAACATCGTCAAAAATCCTAAAAAAAACATTACTTTTAATGCTTTGGGTGCATTAAAAACAATGTAAAATGCATTCTTATTGCATTTTTCATAAAAAAAACTTTCAAATTGATTATTTTGCATTTTTGGTGTCTATTTCTTCTGCCAGATCAGCATTTGTAGGTGCCGTAACTCTGGAACATGCGTCGTAACCCTGGAATAATTTCTGATGAATATAATTGAAAAGCACCTTAACCTCGGAATGTCATAAGCCGAACCTGTCGTAACCCGGGAAATGTCTGTACATAATTAACTTTAATATGAGACAATAAGATTTAAAATTTACAAATGCGTGTGATCAGTTTTGACACTGAGGCAAAGCTCTTAAGTCCAAAATGCTGTAAGGATATGGTTACTTGGCAAAAATAATTTATAATAGTATTGAATGATTATAACTACTCAGGTTTGTTACTTTGATAGAATTGTATGTGTGGATGTGCATGTACTGGCACACAAAAAATACTGTACCTAACATTACTGTGCTCACCATTGTTCTTCTCTGTTTTAATAAAATGACAGTTATGATGTTGATGAAGTATAATTCTGTATAAGTGATTACCAAGTAATTACATAGCTAATTATTTCCCCCACTCGGCAGCAAAACTTCAAATTTTGCAGAAGACTTTGAAAACTCGGTGTAGGTACAAGGTGCTGCCCACTAATGGCAGTATGTACTGGTAACAATTTGGCCAACTACTTCATTCTATTTTCTGCCAGACTCATAGAAACATCAAATGTTTAACCTCTTCATTACCGAAAGTTTGTTTGGAGGTAGGTGGGTACCACCATTCAAGTCTACTACACTGCACCGGGTGCATAAAGGTGGTACGCATAGTACCACCAAAACTCCTCTTTTCAGATAGGGACTTCCAATCATTCTGTAATTTCGGTTTGAAGAGTTTGGAGCAAAATAAACAGTATGACACGATGCCAGACATATGATGAACCCAAAAAAATATTATTACTGCTTATAGTAGTGTGTAGGTGACAGATGAAACTGCGTCTAAACAAAAAATCACAAACCAGACAAGCGTAAACATGTAATAACTTCTACCCAAGTATAAAACCAGTTGTATCATCATTTACTGTATTTATTTATTTATTATTCACTTATTACATTTTACAAATAAAAGATATGAACACCAGATAAATGAAGGTAAAAATAAGGATTTGACGAAGGAAAAATCTATTTCTGGGTGATTGGCTTGTGTCGCCCTATGAAAGGATCCTTAATATCATTCTTTCTAGGTAAAATTAATCTAAAATTACCAGAGAAAAACAAAATTAAGAAAATGTCAGTAAAACTGACTCGCTCACTCTTAAAAAGAAGTGTCGGTATGGCAATAGGGGCGAGTGGGAACACTACCACGAGACATTCACCCAATTAGACCTTCCAATCAGAATCCCCACAAGAGA
>NC_087200.1:121057499-121121845 GCF_015104395.2 Macrobrachium nipponense | reverse complement strand
GAGACTGCATGAATGGAGAGTGTTTGAGAGTGTGACTGGCTTCTCTTCCTCCTCTTTTTCTTCCCTCTCCCTGTGGGCAGAGGGTAGCGGTCGTCACCATGCTGGACAGGACGGCGATGCAGGTAAGCTTCGTAACTGAGCTCCATTCTATCCCTTTCATTAGGGATAGAAGCTTTTATCTGTCCCTTCCCTAGCAAGGGGGGAAGCGGACACCAGTAAGAGACAAACCCAACACTTTACATTAGGCTCTTACATAGGACCTACTATGAGATTCAGGGCCTCTGTAACACGGTTTTTTTCCAATAACTTTTTATCTATGCAGTTCATAAATATAACGCTTATTCAGAATACACATTATATCTACACATAAGTTTTGACTGTATTCTGCATTACGTAGGTTGAATAAATTTGGTACTTATAATGTAAAAGTGACTTTTTTTGAAGACGGGCCAACTTACTCAGAGAAAAGGTTTCGAACGCACTCGTTACGCAACTTATGACAGCATTTCTTCCCTCTTTCTCGATGGATGATTGGCTATACGTAATGAAGGCTATACCTCTGGCAACAATGACATACAAATTTAAATACAAGCAAAGCAGCACACCTTTATGAACTCTGAAACCTCTCCACTGATAATTGTCATAATGAACAAACCAACAAAATATGTTAATAAATACAAAAATACTTCAATTATTAGTCTAACTCCCAAAATAAGTTTCCTAAGAAAATACAGTCTACTAGTCTACTTTATGGGTCACAATCAGATTGACAAGATGTAGGGAATAGTTGGTAATTTTCAAAAACATAGTAGACAAGCTTGATTTGATAACTGCTATATCCAATGTCAAGTAATTTTTCTTTATTGGCTATCTACCTATTTACTGAAAAAAAAAAAAAATAGCCGGGTACCGTATTTTGGCTTTAAAACCTTCACCATAATGATCGCCAGAATGATGACTTCATGAGGCTCCACCCACTTTGGCCTCGTTATAATTCAGGATAACACTGAAGGCTATCATGGTCATTGTTGGATTAGAAAATTTAACTTCTGGCTATAAAAACTAATTTCTCGAGCAGTTGTAAGAAATGCTTAATGATCCTCAAGCATCCCAGCAGTTGCCTAAACATTTAAGTCATGTATATTACTGCTATACTGTTGTGGCACTACTGCTACAGTAGTATTACTACGCTAGCACAGATACCCCACCCACATCTATGTATCGTTCCGCCATTCATAAAGTCTTTGGGTTTCAGAGCCGATGGAACAAGGTGAATGAGTTTCTGCCTGGTGGATGGGCAGGTTAACATGTCGTCAAAAGGTGTTTACCTTGCTTACGTAATGAATGTTTTTCGACTCTTGGCTCATAATCATTGACCATGGCGTCGGCTAAATAATTTTTACTCTGTAAAAATTAAAACCATCAGTTTTAGGTTATTGATAATGCTGACAAAATTTGTGTGTGGTTGTAAAATATACATATGTCAACTTTCAGCTACATCCGATGCTTTGATAAGGAGCAAAGTCCAAAAAACCGTGTTACAGAGGCCCTGAATCTCATAGTAGTTCTTGCTTGCTATTCATAAGAGGTAAGCTTGCCTCCCTCTTATGAATTGGTCCAGAGGTCTGACCACTGATCTTGCAGTGCACACTCTGATTAGTTGGACAAAGGCTAGGTTACCCCCCTTTGCTCATACGACCAGGGAGGGAACCCAGGTTGGGCAAACACCAGTCTGTTCAAAAAAGACTCAGATTCCACCCACCAATAAGTAAGTCTTCCTTATGTAAAGGACCAAGGGTTTGTATTACGTGTCGGAATAAATCTCAATTTCTGGAAGTAAATTGTATTTTTCCTAACTATACAAACCTGAGGTCCTTTAGATATAGTCCCACCTCATGCCACCCCTCACTCTGATCCTGAGCCTAAAGCAAAGTGATATATTTACCTCCTGCCGGGAGGGACTCCCGACCATCGGATAAGCAGTTACTGCCAAACTACCTTGTTAGTAAATCTTACGACCGGTCCAGCTGGTGCTGAATAGTAATTCCTTATGTAAAGGACCTCAGGTTTGTATAGTTAGGAAAAATACAATTTACTTCCAAAACTTGTGATTTTTCCTAGCTATACTTACCCTGAACTACAGAATTTTTACGCCCACCCTTCCGTCCCTGCGTATCTGAGGGCAGGAACTCTAGGGGCTTGGAAAGGACTGCAGGTCAGAGGTCGTGATCTTCAACCCTGGGGCATACCTGGCTGGGGGTCGGGAGGGAATAGCAAGTTTTTTCAGGTCGGTATCGGAGTGACATCCAGGATTCTCCTAAGAAAGTAGTTCGGGGTAAGTATAGCTAGGAGAAATACAAGTTACTTAAAATTTGTGATTTTTGATAAATCTGCATCCCCATCCGCATCGTTAATTTCTTAACATCTGCATCCGCATTGCGAGCAACATCTGCATCCGCAGTTTGAGAATGTGGATATGAAGATATCACCCAGTGCTCAGTCTTCAAGAGTTCATATTCATACATTTTAGCTAAAAGTAGATTTTCTTTTTTGCTAAATTTAGCTTTTTCGCTTTAGTATGTAAGAATATGTACTACATGATAAAACAATAAAAACATCTCATACAGTATGTATATATGTACTACTTTATAAGTAGCTCTGTTATATAGCATGTTTTAAAGCATACTATACTCTGTTTTTTTCCATCTGTCCATCCGCCTGTGATGTTTTTGTATGGCAACACTGCGTCCCGGGCTTTAGATAGTTACGCTATTTGTAAGTTTTAGGTAAATAAAAGGATATCTGGGTGTACATTTGCAACTGAAAGTGTTTTAATAATTTACTGTATGCGAATTACACCGTTAATATTCGAAATAGGATATTATTATAATCGTAGAATGTAAGCTAAATAAGTAACTATCTAAAGCCCGGGACGCAGTGTTACCATGCAAAAACACCACAGGCGGATGGACAGATGAAAAAAAACAGAGTATAGTTTAAGTAATTTCATGTCATTTACTGCAGTTGTAGTCATAAAGGCAGGGTATTGTATTTTTTAGGAAACTCTCTCTCTCTCTCTCTCTCTCTCTCTCTCTCTCTCTCTCTCTCTCTCAGAATGAGTTTTGTTACCCTTATCATGCAATGAGCATGAAATTACCTTGTGCTAAGACCACTAAAATGTTCATGTATCGTGTTAGTTTGTACGTTCATATAAAAGTATGCACACATATACAAATATCACATATGTTTCTCCTTTCAATTATCACATGAAATATGTGGCAACATAATTTTGAATTATTTGGCTGAAAATTGTCTTTAACAATTAAATATATCTAAATTATTTAGATTTACGAAGTATATCCGCATCCGCATTTGTGAGAGTATGGTAATCAAATATCTGCATTTTTATCCGCATCTGCAAATTTAAAAGATTGATATCCGCATCCTCGGTTATAAAAATTTTTTTCAGTCATCCGATACATCCCTAGTTTGTAACATTCCTTTTTAAAAAAAAAATTGCCAAGATTATTGGATAATTTCCTTTCATTGTTTTTCTTTTCTCCAGATATTTGAAAGCCCTTTACAATGGAAGATATAGAGGATTTGTTTCAAGATGATGGAGAAGTGTTGGCACCAAGGTATCGTAACTCCGTAATCCCAAGAGTAAGACATCGCAAGAAAGCAACACATCAAGAGGTAAAACATTAGAACTGTTGTTGAGAATTAAGGGTCCTTCACTAAAAGGAAGCTATTTCATATGAGACTGATCTTTCTTAAATTTTTTTGAATACAGTAGTTTAGACAGTTGTCAGTGATTGACTAGTAAAGTAGTCGAAGTCATTTGAAAATTTGACATATAGTAATACAGTTTGTTGTTTTTCTATTGTATTCAGGTTAGTAGTAAAAACCTAAGGTTATGCAGTAAATATAATGGAGAAAAGAAATTAGATTGTCCTCAACTTAACTCTTTTTAGTATGAACATTAATTATGTATATTTAGGTCAGTGGTTCCCAACCTTTTTCACTTCATTCCTCCCTTCCTGAATTCTCAACCTTCCTTTGGCCCCGCTTTCATTTTTCTCCAAAATTCCACCCCCCTCCCCCATAAAGAAAATAGAGGCAGAAAAGGATAAAATAAATTAAAAAATAAAATGCTGATGAATAAAAATACCTTTGCTTTATTTATAAGAATTAAAGTTATTACAAACTTGGGAATTATAATTATCTTAGTTACTTGTATATATATTAGTTCATGGATTTCTGCTTAGTCTTAAATTAAATCACCACATTACTAAAGAAAAACCATGCTAACAGGAAATTTGATGTTACTTAAAAAAAAAAGTTTGATCAACCTTTGCATATATAACACAGCAGTGGGAAGGCTGAGGTTGTTATTTGCACTTAGTTGATGAATCTGAGGCTGTCACTGACAATACACATCTCATGTCGGTGCCACATCCAGTTGGTTCTGGTTCTTATTCTTAATGTGTAGAAGGGTTGAGAAACCTGACTCGCATAAATAGGTAGTTGAAAAAGGCAAGAGTAGTTGAAGCACAATTTCACTAACTTTTGGATATGACAGGCATTGAACATCAAAATACATTCAGAGATTTTTCTTTATAGAGATCTTTGACAGCAGAATCATTTTTGATATTAGAAACTCGTCCTGGACATCACTGGGAATATTAATAATGTTAAGAGTGCTAGAGAATGGATTCCTTACCAACTTCTCATCTCCCTCCTTGAATTCTGGAAAGTATATTTGAAGTTCACTTTCCAAGAATCTCAAATGCTGAGTGAGTTCAGTTTTAAGTTGTGGGTCAAGCAGACAATCTTCATTCTCATCAAGGATAGTTGAACGGTTTTCAAACATGGCAACATTCCCAGCACCAACTTTCCTTTGGCAAGAAATCCACGAAGACAGTCCATGAGGTGAAAGGCATTTTTTTTTTTGCCCAGCGTAATTGTCCTGGCTAAGACGCATCCGTTCACATAATTAATTGGAAAAAAAATCTACTAGGTCAGTCTTTAATGCATCCCCTAAATTCTTGCCATGGCTCCCAGGTTGGGAACCCATGGATTAGGCTATGTATATAATTTATATATAAGTAACTTACCCAGTAATTACATGGCTAAGAGTTTGTACTCGATGGCATTACATTATTGTCAGCCATAACCGGGTACTGCCCAGGCAGTCCCCAGTTAATGGCAATCTGGTTTTATTGGGCTTCTAGCACCATAAAATGGCATTTGTTCATGAAACTTACTTGGCAGATATATATATAGCTGTATTCTCCGAAGTCCGACAGAATTTCAAAACTCACGGCACACGCAGTGGGCGGCCAGGTGGTAGTACCCATTCCCGCCGCTGGGAGGCGGATATCAGGAACCATTCCCATTTTCTATTCATATTTTTTTCTGTCGCCGGTCGGTAAACACCTGTTTACAGACCTCCGACCAGGATTTTTGGATTTTGACTCGTAAGTATCTGGATTGACTTTGGTTTGACTCTGGATTGTTGGATTGGCATACGCGATAGTGGACTGTTTTTGGATTTTGGATTGGCTTTTCTATGAACGTGATGTCGGGATCAAGTCAGTGAGCTTCAGAGTGTGTGTGAGAAGTGATTGCAAGGTGAGGCTACCGAAATCATCGGTAGACCCCCACACAGTATGTATGGGGTGTAGGGGGCATGTTTTTGTTTGCTGGTTGATCATTGCATTGAATGCAAAAGTTTGACTGAGGATGAATGGAAGGTGTATGAATCCTATCGGCGGTAAGTTGGAGCGCGATAGGATCAGGAGGTCTTCCTCCAAGAGCGGTTTCTACGAAAGGTAAGGGAAGTAACATTTCTCCTATTTTAACACCAGTAGAATTTGCTTCACCTAATCCTGTGTTGTTGCCTGAGGGCCCTAGTTCTGTGTCTGGAGAAGGTAATGCCCTTTCTCTGATTCTAGAGTCATTACGCACTCTAGAGTCCAAAGTGTTGGCCCTTGAAAACGGCTCGAGTAAAGTGTGTGATCGTGCCCCTAGTGTTGTGGAGGGGGCGTCAGATCGGCCCCATAATGCCTCTAGGTCTAGACCTCTGTCGGACTCCCAGAACTCAGGGAGTGGGCATGTCGAAAGCCCGCAAGAGGGTTACGGGGCTCCCCACCGATCTGGCGTCCCTTCGGCAGGACCTGTTGCTACTTTCCAGGCTTGCCAAGGAGTGTGCTCAGGCTCGCATCCTTAAGGACTGTTTTTCGTCCTCCGAGGCGCCCTCCCCGCGCAAGGGGTGGAGCGCTCGGAGTGACTCGCGTCCGTTGAAAAGGACTTTTCCTAGGGAGGACGCTTTACGTCCCCTCTCTCCGCTCTCGTTGCGGTCTTCGCCTGCGTCGTATGACGCGTTTCCTCCACAGAAGAGAGGTAGGACGTCGTCCGAGGACGACGCTGAGAAGCGCTTCTCTCGCGCCTCGGAGAGGCAGGTTGCTGTACCTTTGAGAAGGAAGGAGGCGTCCCCCCCGCCCCCTCGTCTTCTCGCAGGCGCAGCCCTTCACCTCCTCTCGGTTCTTCACCTACGAAGAGTATTCTTGCGTCGCTTCAAGACCAATTGTCGGCCTTAATGGCTCGGAAGACTCGCCCAGCAGCAGTTGAGCCTAAGCGAAGGAAGGACGCTAGACTGCCTGTCAAGAGGACGAGGCAGTCTCCTTCTCTGTCTCCTCGTTCGTCTCTGTCTCCGCCCGCACGTCAGGACGCCTTTGAGGACGCTCGACAGGACGCCTTGGAGGACGCTTTTGAAGACGCTCGTCGGGATGTTTTGCTTGACGCTTTGCCTGTGGAGAAGGCTTTCGAGAGCGCTCAGAAGACGCTTTGAAAGCGAAAGCTGGACGCTTGAGCGTGAAACGTAAGGACGCTCCTCGAGAGAGACTAAGAGTAACCTCTCTTGACGCGCAGCGCGGTCAGGACGCTCTTCGTGGTTCGAGCTCTAAAGATCGACAGAAGGTCGGTCGCTTTGAAGAGGCTGATGTTAGTCTTCCTCGAAAGCCTTTGTTGAAGGCTAGAACCCGTTGGGCGCACGCCCTCTCCAGAGGTTCAATCTCCTTTGCCTCTTCGGGAGGAAGGAGAGCTTAGTAGTCCGGCGGACTCAGTGGAGGAAGAACAGCCTGTCAGTTTCGTCGGTTTCCGACTACAAGGTGCTGGTTCGTCTTTTACGTTCTTTGTTTGGTGAGAAGTTCCAGCCTGCAGCTCCTAAGTCTCCTCCCTCTCAGTTTTCGTCTTCGAAGTCGGGCAAGGTTTCGGAAGTGGTGGAGATGAAGACTTCCTTGTCCACTAAGAGAGCATTCAAGAAATTGCAGGATTGGATGGAACGTCGGAAGGATCAGGGCAAGTCGACTTTCGCCCTTCCTCCTTCAAGACTCAGTGGGAAAGGCGGCATTTGGTATGAGACCAAATCTGAAGTAGGAGTTAAGATCCCGTCTTCTTCCCAAGGGGACTTTGCTAGCTCGGTAGACGCCCAGAAGAGATCCCTTTTATCGTCCGCTAAGATTTTCATGGACACCAACGGAGATCGACCATCACATGAAAGGTCTGTTAAAGACTCTGGAAGTCTTTAACTTCCTAGACTGGTGCCTAGGAGTCCTGGATCTTCAATCTAGGAGCCTGATTCTTTGAGTCTGGGGGAGCTGTCCAATGTGTTGTCATGCATGGACAAGCGGCCGTCAGGGATGGTTCGAAGAGTTAGTGTCTCATTTCGGCACTGCTTTCCTCAAGAAGAGAGCGCTTTTCTGCAATTTTACAGCGAGGTCTGTTTCTGCATCGCAGAAAGCAGAGCTTCTCTTTGCACCTCTTTCGAGCCATCTCTTCCCCCAGGCTATGGTAAGGGACCTGGCAGTGAGCCTACAAGAGAAGGCTACCCAGGATCTCTTGGCCCAGTCTTCAAGACGTCCCGCAGTCCCTATCACGTCGTCGTCTGGACGACCTCCTAGGAAGGTTAAACCCTTTCGTAGCGCTCCTCCCTCGAGAGCTGCTCCTCGAGGGAGAGGACTTGCAAGAGGAAGAGGTTCCTTCAAACCTAAATCTCTAAGTGAGAAGAAAGTCCTTCAGATGCCTGTCGGAGCCAGGCTAAAGTTCTTTGCGGGTGCGTGGAGAGAGAGAGATACAGATGCGTGGTCCCTCAAGATAGTGGAACAGGGGTACAAGATCCCCTTTGTGGACCCTCCTCCTCTTTCTACGACTCCCAGAGATCTTTCCCCGTCGTATCAAGGGGAGAAACAGCAGGTTCTTTTAGATCTTTTGGATCAAATGATCATGAAAAGAGCGGTGGAGCAGGTCTTAGACCTGGGGGTCACCAGGATACTACAACAGACTTTTCCTGGTACCAAAGCAGTCGTCGGGGTGGCGTCCAATCTTGGACGTAAGCAGCCTGAATCTTTTCGTAGAAAAGAAAAAATTCAAGATGGAAACACCTCAGTCGGTTTTAGGAGCCTTAAGACCGGGCGACTGGATGGTGTCCTTGGACCTACAGGACGCATACTTTCACGTGCCTATCCACCCTCTTTCAAGAAAGTTTCTGAGGTTTATGCTAAGGGACAAAGTTTGGCATTCCGAGCCCTTTGTTTCGGTTTAAGCACGGCTCCGATGGTATTTACCATGCTCATGAAAAACGTAGCGAGATGGTTACATTCTGCAGGAATAAGAGTGTCCCTGTATCTCGACGATTGGCTGATCAGAGCATCGTCAGAAGAAAGGTTTCTGAAGGACCTTCACTTCACTTTGGCTTTGGCGAAGTCCCTGGGACTTCTGGTCAACCTCGAAAAGTCGCATCTGACCCCAAACACAGTCCATCGTGTATCTGGGGATTCAGATGGATTCAGTGGCTTTTCGAGCGTTTCCGTCCCAGGAACGACAGCTGCAAGGCTTAGAGAGAGTTTCGGCCTTCCTGGGGAAGGAAGCTTGCTCGGCGAGGGAATGGATGAGTCTGCTGGGAACCATTTCCTCGCTGGAAAAGTTTGTTTCCCTGGGAAGACTACACCTCAGACCTCTCCAGTTTTTCTTAGCAGACGAATGGAGAGTCAGAGAGGATCTGAATGCGACCCTTTTCATCACCAAATCGGTGAAGAACCATCTAAGATGGTGGTTAGATCCTCGGAAGTTTCGAGAGGGGTTGTCCCTAAAGCTTCTGAGCCCAGACCTAGTGTTGTTTTCCGACGCCTCTGCGGTGTCGGGATGGGGAGCAACACTGGGAGGGGAGGAAGTGTCAGGCACCTGGAGGGGGGACAGGTGTCCTGGCACATCAATGTAAAGGAACTAGCGGCGGTTTTTCTGGCGCTACAGTTCTTCCAACAAAAGGTTGCAGAGAAAGTAGTCCAAGTCAACTCGGACAACACCATAGCCCTTGCGTACCTAAAGAAGCAGGGAGGTACACACTCCCGTCCTCTGTTTTATTTAGCGAGGGAGATTCTGCTGTGGGCAGATGCGAGACGGATAAGGATCCTGACGAGATTTATCGCAGGAGTCCAGAACGTCAGAGCAGACCTTCTCAGCCGACAAGATCAGATCCTGCCGACGGAATGGACGTTGCACCAGGACGTCTGTCGAGAGCTCTGGAGACTGTGGGGGTGTCCGTTAGTCGACCTATTTGCGACGTCGAGAACAAGAGGTTGCCTCTTTATTGCTCCCCTGTGCTGGATCCGGGAGCAGTCGCGATAGACGCTCTGCTCTGGGACTGGACGAACCTAGACTTGTATGCCTTCCCGCCATTCAAGATCATGGGGGAAGTAGTAAGGAAGTTCGCGGCATCGGAGGGGACGAGGTTGACCCTGATCGCCCCGATGTGGCCCGCGAAAGAATGGTTCACGGAGGTAATGTCATTCATCATAGACTTTCCGAGGACATTGCCCTGGAGGAAAGATCTACTCAGACAGCCCCACTTCGCAAGATATCACCGAAACCTCTCCGCTCTGGGTCTGACTGCGTTCAGACTATCGAAAAGCTGGCCAGAGCGAGAGGTTTTTCTAAAGCAGCTGCAAAGGCGATCGCCAATGCTAGGAGAACGTCCTCGAGAGCTGTTTACCAGTCGAAGTGGGCTTCCTTCAGGGCATGGTGTAGAAAGGAGGGAATTTCCTCTTCCACTACCTCTGTGAGCCAGATAGCCGATTTCCTGCTATTTTAAGAAATGTACAGAAGCTGGCTGTCCCGACCATCAAGGGATATAAGAGTATGCTGTCGGCAGTCTTCCGACACAGAGGACTAGACCTGTCTGATAACAGGGATCTTCACGATCTCCTGAGATCATTTGAGACATCCAAGATACCTCAGGCGAGGCCTCCTTCTTGGAACTTGGATTTAGTCCATAGACTTTTAATGTCGAGTCCTTTCGAACCTCTACATGAAGCGTCTCTTAGGAACTTGACTAAGAAGGCTCTTTTCCTAACTGCTCTGGCGACGGCGAAGAGAGTTAGCGAAATTCAGGCCATTTGTAAGAGAGTGGGCTTCAAAGGGGACAATGCTGTCTGCTCTTTGAGTCCCACTTTCTTAGCAAAGAATGAAAACCCGTCGAACCCTTGGCCAAGGAGCTTTGAAATCAAGGGTATGACAAGCCTTGTGGCCAAGAACCTGAGAGAGTCCTGTGCCCTGTCAGGGCTCTAAAGTTTTATGTCCACAAGACTAAAGAAGTACGAGGTCCCTCAGATAATCTCTGGTGTTCGGTTAAACGACCCGATATACCATTATCCAAGAACGCTTTGGCGTTCTTTCTGAGGGACGTCATTAAAGAGGCTCATTCGTCTTCCACACAGATCGATTTGAGCCTCTTGCGAGTGAAAGCTCACGAGGTCAGAGCTGTCGCAACCTCGCTTGCCTTCCAAAGGAACATGTCGATCAAGGACATCCTTGACGCCACCTTTTGGAGGAGCAATTCAGTATTCGCCTCACACTACTTGAGAGATGTGAGAACGATATACGAGGACTGTTGTTCTCTTGGGCCATACGTTTCTGCAGACACAGTCTTGGGGGCTGAAGGTAGCTCTCTCCCTATCCCTTAGTTAGGTTTAGGTTAGGTTTTAGTTGTTGTGTTTTTTTGGTTGTGGTGAGGCTTTGGTGAAGACCTCCCATCTCTTAGCTTAGTGTTCAGGGGGTCTTGGATAGTTGGTCAGGTGGTGGTCAGTTGCTTCGTTGCCCTCATTTGTATGGCTCTATGCTCTTGTCACATTGAGGTCACGTCCCCGTTGACAGAGCATCCAGAGCGCACCAGCACTACAGGTCTCCACCTGGCTGGCAACTCTGATTAAGCACAAGCAGGCTGAGGTGACAGTAATCACAGAGTCTACTTTGCTAACAGGTGAGGAACCAAGGTGTATATCATCTACTTAATTTAAGTTTCCTACAAATCCTATTCTGTCTCTTCCCACCATCCGAAGGTGGGATTCAGCTATATATATATCTGCCAAGTAAGTTTCATGAACAAAATGTTATTGTTATAATACAATTAAGTTTGTTCATACTTACCTGGCAGATATATATAATTAAGTGCCCACCCACCTCCCCTCAGGAGACAGTGGCACTGATAAAATATGAATAGAAAATGGGAATGGTTCCTGATATCCGCCTCCCTCAGCGGCGGGAATGGGTACTACCACCTGGCCGCCCACTGTGTGTGCTGCGAGTTTTGAAATTCTGTCGGACTTCGGAGAATACAGCTATATATATATCTGCCAGGTAAGTATGAACAAACTTAATTGTATTATAACAATAACATGTTTATGGCGCCATAACAGGCTGAGTTCCGGTTATTGATGCCATAATGTGGCGATAATAGAGTTATGATGCCATAATATAACCTAATGGGCGCCATTAACTGGATATTGGTGCAATAAGCGCCATAAATCACCGGTTTTGGTTAATGGGGATTTTTATTGCTTATCAGCACCCCACGAGAATGGGGACTGCCTGTATCGACAAACAGCCCTTAGAAAGCCATTGGAAAGCCATCTTACTGGATGTGTAGTGAAGGAAGGAACTATATGGCCCAATTGGATCTCCTAAACCCAGTCCCTATCAGACTCCCTTAAACCTGGGAGTCCATAGGGGTTTTGCCCCTGGGTAGTTACCTCTCAGTCAAGCCTGCTGTCTGCAGATCTCAACGAACAGCCATTGGAAAGGTGCCCTTAATGGTGTGCATTCATTGTCCTCAAGTGATGCGAATCCCAACGTGAACAGGGATCCCTGTGTGGACAGATACGGATCCCAGTGTAGACAAGGATCATTGATGGCGATTTTCAGATGTATCAGTCGGTGCCTGACTTAAGAACATGCTGTTGTTCTGACTTGTGCGCCAGTTCTAATTGAACAGGGACCAAGCATACCCCCAGACAAGGACACGTTTTTCCGAATTTTTGAGCTTTTTAGGGAAGTTCCCACTTTTGTTTTTTCTCTTAATCACCCAAGAACTTTTTCAAGATTGGAACTGGGCTTTTGTTTAGAGGAGCAAGACAAATGTATTTTGTCTTTACTCCTCTACTAGTGTCTACATGGATCTAGGCCTTCCTGTCAAGATTTTTGAGAGCCCTAATTGTCTCTCAGACAGTAGATGATGGCCAAGAGGGAGATGATCCAGACGGTTCCTTTACCCATTCTCCAGGACAATTGGATAGGAGATTGGATATGCAGGGAGCATTCTTCCAGATCCTGTCCGAACTCCAGAGAGTTTTGTAGTTCCGTCTTTCCGGACAGGGCTCCCCTGATTGGGAGTCTGTGCTTTGGCCTCTCCGTAACACTTCAGGCCCTCTCCTGATTCCTAACTCTTCCTGCATTTAACTTCCCCTTTTGTCTGGGCATAACTTCAGTCTTTAAATGTTAGACTGACTTCTTCATTACCTTCAAGAAAGGGGCTCAAAGGCTTTTTACAGTAACCTTTACTGGGACAAGGAAACACAGTCGGATACCTGTGTGTTGTTTTGTATCCCAGGTCTCTTCAGTTGGACCTTCAGTGGTAGATGTTTGAACATGACTTGTGCAGGGAAATCCCTTTTTATACATTCAACTTACCTGTCAGATATATACTTAGCTATTAGACTCCGTTGTCCGACAGAAATTCGAATTTCGCGCACACGCTACCAGTAGGTCAGGTGATCTACCTGCCTGCCGCTGGGTGGCAGGAATAGGAACCATTCCCATTTTCTACCAGATTTTCTCTGTCGGCCATACTGGCAACAACGTTGTTGGTATCTCCGGCTGATTTTCACTTTTTGCATCGCAATTGATCTTCGTTTGGACTCTTTGGTGACGTATTTGGATTGATTATCTGGCATACGCTATATTGGACCGTTTATTGGATTTGGTTTGGAATTTTCAACATGATGTCTGACTCTGGAAGTGTGGTGAGAATGTGTGTGAATGAGGGCTGCAAAGTGAGGATGCCGAAAGCTTCGGTTGATCCTCACACTATCTGTAAGAAGTGTAGAAAGTATGAATGCTCTTATAATAACACTTGTCAGGAATGCGAGGGTTTGAGTGCTGAAGAATGGAAGTCTCTAACTTCGTATTTGAAGAAGTTGGAAAGAGACAGGGTGAGGAAGTCTTCTTCCAAAACCTTGCCTAGCTCTTTATCTAGCGAGGTAGTTAGCAATTTTGTGCCCTCTTCTTCTTTAACTGCTGCTCCCTCTAAATTTGTAGTATCTGCTCCTGTTGTAGATCCAACTGATTCTACATCAGAGATTGCGAATCTCAAGGCCGCCCTTAAGAAAATGGAACTCAAAATGGCGGCGATAGAAGGTAAGCAAAGTGATATAATTAGTGCTGTGGATAGTGATATAAGTGTCCCCAGTGCAATGGCTCCACAACGCTCCCAGGCCTAGACCTCTTTCAAGCTCCCAAGCCCAGAGGAGAGGGATGTCAAAAGCCGTACGGAGGTTGTGGAGGATCCCCACCAGCCAGACGTCCCTTCGGCAGTTTCTGTATCACCTCAGAATGCTAGAGAACGTTATAGAAAAAGCGTTCTTCGTGAGTGTTTCTCTTCGTCGGAGAATTCTTCTCCCAAGAGAGGTTGGAGATCAGCGGATCTTTCCTGCCCCCTGAAAAGAGGCTGGAATGAAGCCCGTATTAACTCGAGTCCTGAACCTTTCCCGGAGGATATACCTTCGGGAAGTAAGAAAGCCAAAAGTGTGCTGCTTCCTTCCACAGACTCGTGGAAACCTGAGAAGGACCGCTCTCCTTCTCCTCCTTTGGACACCAACAAGGAAACGACTAGGATCTTACGAACCATGCAGGATTCTATTGCCTCTCTTGTGGGAGTTCTCTCAAGAGATCCTCCTAGAAGGAAGGACTCATTTCTTCCTATTAAGAAATCTAAGCCTTCCATTGGTCAGGCTCGCCCGCAAGAATTATTCTCTTCGGACATCGATTCGGACTCGTCAGTCTTTCACAGACCTGCCAAGATCCGTTCTCCTTTCAGGCGCAAGGCGCCAGCCAGACGCGAGGCGTCAGCCAGGAGTTTTAGGCCAGTCAGGCGCGAGGCGTCTGCTAAGTGCGAGATTTCTGAAGAGAGATTAATTGCGTCTAGAAGAGAGCAATTCGAGTACGAGGCGCCAACCAGGCGCGAGGAGCCAGGCAGGCGCGAGGAGCCAGCCAAGCGCGAGGCGCCAGCCAGGCGCGAGGAGCCAGACAGGCGCGAGGCGCAAGCCAGGCGTGAGGCGCCAGCCAGGTGCGAAGAGCCAGCCAGATCTTCTGAGAAAGAGATTGTACCTTCAAATGTGACGGTATCCACTTCTACCGCACAAAGGATATCGGTGGAATTGCACAGTCCTTCTCCGACCAGGAGTATTTCTCCTAGGGAAACTAGATCTCAGGATAGAGAATCTCCCAAGAGAACTCGTTCCCCGTCTAACCTAGAACTCGAAGATGTTTCCGAGGAAGAGGTTTCTACCAGCGAAGGCCTTTCAAATTATAAAGTGTTAGCCTCGCTTCTTCTACAAGAGTTCGGGGATTCGCTAAGTCCTGCTGCTCCTCCTTCTCCGAGATCTCTTATTTTCCAGTACGAAGACGCCCAAATCCTCTTCGTTTCTGAAAAGGAAGCCTGCAATATCTATGAAAAAGGCTCTTCAATCCTTAGATTCTTGTATGGTCTCTAAGAAGGAGTCCTTAAGGACAGTATATTGCTCTCCTCCCTCCAAACTCGCAGGCAGGAGAGGTATATGGTACAGAACGGAGGAAGCTATGGGCCTTATGCTTCCTTCCTCTGCTGAGTCTGATTTTTCTAGCCTCGTAGAATCTGCTAGAAGACACTCCCTTAACTCGGCGAAGGCATCTTGGAGTATGTCAGAGTTAGATCAGCACCTTAAGGGACTTTTCCACGTCTTGGAGGTGTTCAACTTCCTGGATTGGTCCCTTGGGGTGCTAGCTAAAAAGACAAGAGATCCAGACTTTCTCGATCCTGAAGTGTTACATAGTATCTTATCGTGTATGGATAAGGCTTTACAGGATGGATCTGGGGAATTGGCTTCTCTTTTCGGGTCTGGTATAGTAAAAAAGAGATCCCTATATGGTTCGTTTTTTACCAAAGCAGTATCTCCGTCCCAGAGGTCCGCTCTCCTATTCGCACCTCTGTCGGATCACCGGTTTCCATCGCATTTGGTAAAGGACATCTCACGGTCTCTTTCTGAGAAAGCTACGCAAGATCTTCTGGTACAATCTACTGGTACAATCTACCAAGAAGAATAGGCCGGCAGTACCTATAGCAAAGAAGACTTCCCGTACTCCTGTGTGCCCTTTCGTGGGGGCTCCCCGACTCGACCTCCTACGAAGAGAAAGGCTTTTGATAAACGAGGAAGGTCTTCCTTCCGATCGTTTAAGAAAAGCAAGTAGCAGCCATGTCCTCCAAACACCTGTAGGGGCCAGGCTTCAGCACTTTGTAGAAGCTTGGTCCATAAGAGAAGCAGATCCTTGGACTCTGTCTGTTCTAGAGAAGGGGTACATCATTCCCTTCTTAGACAGACCTCCTTTGTCAACATCTCCGAAGGAATTGTCGGCGAGGTACAAGGACCCTGTTCTGAGAGAGACTCTTCTTCAGACGGTGGTTTCGATGAGGGACAAGGAAGCAATAGAAATAGTGCAGGATCCACACTCCCCGGGGTTTTACAACCGCCTTTTCTTAGTGCCAAAGGCTTAGGGGGGATGGAGACCTGTACTAGATGTAAGCATTCTGAACCGATATGTAGAGAAAAAGAAATTCTCCATGGAGACTTCAGCTTCGGTTCTATCAGCCCTGCATTAGGGAGATTGGATGGTCTCCCTGGACCTTCAGGATGCTTATTTTCATGTTCCGATTCACCCATCGTCAAGGAAGTATCTCAGATTTATGATACAAGGAAAGATCTTCCAGTTCAGGGCCTTGTGCTTCGGCCTCTCCACTGCTCCTCAGGTATTTACGTACCTGATGAGGAATGTGGCCAGATGGCTTCATCTAAAAGGGATCAACATCTCTCTGTATCTCGACGATTGGCTAATCCGAGCCAAGTCGGAGAAACAATGTTTGGAGGACCTGCAAACTACTTTGAACCTGACGAAATCTTTAGGATTGCTCGTGAACCTTGAGAAATCTCAGATGATCCCCAGCCAGAACTTAGTTTATCTGGGGATTCGGATGGATTCTCGGGGTTTTGGGCTTTTCCTTCCCAGGAAAGACTTGTTCGGGGCTTCCAGAAAGTCTCGAACTTCCTAGGGAAAGAACAAAGTTCAGTGAGGGAATGGTTAAGCCTTCTGGGGACCCTTTCCTCACTAGAACAGTTCATTTCCCTAGGAAGACTCCACCTACGCCCGCTTCAATTCTTCTTAAGAAGAACGTGGAGTTGGAAGAACGGGCAACTCTCAGACACTTTCAAGATTCCATTGGATGTGAAGATTCATCTAAAGTGGTGGCTGATACCCCTAAAAAAGAATGAGGGCTTGTCTCTAGAAGTTCGGAACCCAGACCTAATCTTATTCTCAGACGCATCAGAGAAGGGATGGGGAGCGACTCTTGGAGCAAGAGAAGTGTCAGGCCAATGGAAGAAGGAACAGGAAGCCTGGCATATAAACGCCAAGGAGCTATACGCTGTTTTCCTGGCTCTAAAGTCCTTCGAACCAGAGGTCCAAGGTCAGGTAGTTCAGGTCAACGCGGACAATACCACGGCGTTGGCCTATATCAGGAAACGGGGGGGACTCACTCGTTTTCCCTGTTCGAGATAACGAGAGATCTGCTGTATTGGGCGAAAGAGAAGAACATTACCCTCCTTATGAGATTCGTGAAAGGAGAGAAAAATGTCAGGGCGGACAGACTAAGCAGGTCAAACCAAGTTCTTCCCACAGAGTGGACTCTCCACGATCAAGTTTGTCAGAGCCTGTGGTCGCTGTGGGGCAGACCACAGATAGACCTATTCGCCACCTTCTTATCCAGGAGGATAGAGAACTTCTGCTCCTCGGTGGAAGACCCGAGAGCGATAGCGGTGGATGCCATGCTGCTGAATTGGGCAGGCCTAGATGCCTACGCTTTTCCCCCCTTCAAACTGATAGGAGCAGTATTAAAGAAGTTTGTGGCCTCAAAAGGGACGAGATTAACACTCATCGCCCCTTTTTGGCCCTCTCAAGATTGGTTCACAGAGGTACAGGAATGGACAGTGGACTTCCCAAGATCTCTTCCAAACAGGATAGATCTTCTCAAAGAACCCCACTTCGAGAGGTATCATCAAAACCTCCCCGCTCTCGCTCTGACTGCCTTTCGACTATCGAAAGACTTGTCAGAGCGAGAGGCTTTTCAAGCAAAGCTTCGAAAACAATTGCTAGGGCCCGAAGATCCTCAACTATTTGGGTCTATCAATCCAAGTGGGATGTTTTCAGAAGATGGTGTAAAAAGAAGAAACTGTCCTCCTCCGATACCTCTGTGACCAACATTGCTGATTTTCTGATATTCCTTAGAGAGGAATCTCAGTTATCGGTGTCAACTATCAAAGGCTATCGAAGTATGCTCTCTGCGGTTTTTAGGAACAGAGGCTTAAACCTAGCAGAAGATAAGGATCTACACGACCTTATAAGATCATTCGAAACCTCGAAAACCACTTCTCCTCGTACTCCGAGCTGGAACCTGGATGTGGTACTTAAATTCCTTTCGTCAGAGAGATTTGAACCTCCTCACAAAGCGTCGTTTAGGGATTTGACGAGAAAATGTATATTTTTATTATCTCTAGCGACTGCTAAAAGAACTAGTGAAATCCACGCTCTTGATTCTCGAGTGGGATTTAAGAAAGATTCAGCGATTTGTTCTTTCCAGACTCTGTTTCTGGCCAAGAACGAGAATCCTTCAAAACCTTGGCCCAAGAGTTTTGAAGTCAAAGGTCTTTCGAATCTAGTGGGAGAGGAAATGAAAAGATCCTTATGTCCAGTTAGAGCTCTGAAGTTCTATCTAAAGAAGAAGAACGAACTTGGGGGATGTAAACAGAGTTTATGGTGTGCAGTACGGGATCCTAAGAGACCCATGTCAAAAAATGCGTTAGCATTTTTTGTAAGGAGCATTATTACAGAAGCTCATGGAAACTGCACAGATGACTCTTTCAGAACTCTACGAGTGAAGGCTCATGAGGTAAGAGCTGTAGCCACTTCCTTAGCCTTTCATAAAAACATGTCTTTGAAAGACATTTTAGATACGACTTACTGGAGGTGTAATTCAGTTTTCGCATCTCACTATCTTAAAGATGTTAAAGTTACCTATGAGAAGTGCTTCTCTCTAGGTCCTTTTGTATCAGCGGATACTGTGCTGGGACTTGGAACACATACCGATCCTTAAAATTTTCATAATTTAGTTTATTTGTACGTAGACCTGCCTTTTGAGACGGGTTCTTGGTTTTCTACTGGCGGGAGTGCTTGATGTCACACAGGCGGCCGTTGCTTTTGTCAGTAAGGAATCGGGAATGCGTCTTACGAGCCAGGTTGTAAAAAATATATATATTTTTTTTATATATTTTTTGTACTTTTACGTGATACGAATGTTTGTGATTCGAGTTTGTGGTTGTTTGCAAGGAGTTCGGGGATAACTCCTTGCAATCTTAGAACTAACACGGTGGTTAGGTTATGGTGATCGGGATCGGTGTTGTGCTCCTTGAATAAGGTTCTTGTCAAGTAAGTGGATCAGCACCCATTGACATAGTCTTTCCAGGCTCTGCCGAGTAAGCGGATAAGACCCCTTTGGCAGACCTACAAGAACTCTTAGCCATAGATCAATATCTCGCTGAGGCTCTTGAGACTAAGCAGACTCCTGGATAGTAATCATGAAGTCTTCAGTCTAATCAGGTAGGAAACATAAGGGTTTTAATTATTTTATTACCTACAAAACGTATGTTGTGATTCCTGTCTAAAAATCAGTAATTAAGCTGTCTTTACCCTCCTCCAATGGTGTGAATCAGCTAAGTATATATCTGACAGGTAAGTTGAATGTATAAAAATGATATTGTTATGATACAATAAAGTTTTATACATACTTACCTGGCAGATATATACTTAGCTATTAGACTCCGTCGTCCGACAGAAATTCGAATTTCGCGCACACGCTACCGGTAGGTCAGGTGATCTACCTGCCTGCCGCTGGGTGGCAGGAATAGGAACCATTCCCATTTTCTATCAGGTTTTCTCTTTACCGCCTGTCTCCTGAGGGGAGGTAGGGTGGGCATTTAATCGTATATATCTGCCAGGTAAGTATGTATAAAACTTTATTGTATCATAACAATATCATTTTTATGCTGAGCCTAGTTCTAGTCTTCTTTTCAGCACCTCAGATCTAGGTCAAGGAGCCCACTTGAGGAAATGGGAAGATATCTGGGACTCGGTCCCCAAGAAGAGCGGAATTTTTACTTATACTTTGGAGAGCTAAAGCCATTCTCTTACGGCTCTAGTACTGCTTAACCTAACTCACATCTAGACTATGGATAAGACCTCAGCTCTTACACATCCACTTAAGCAAGGGAGCTGGATTCAGTGTTCCCTTTCGATCTGACAGCAAAGTTTTTCTCCAGTTGACAGATCAATAAAGTTTTCTAGTCACTCGATTTATTCAGGCAACTAAGTTTTGAAGGACGCACTAGGCCATCAGAAGCATGTCCTTCCCATCATGTCCTTTCAATCCCCTGGGTTGTTGGGATCTGATTATTGTATGAAGCAACCCAACCTTAGACCTGTTTGCCTCTTCAAGGAACCTTCACCTTACTCCAGTTACAGCTTGGGCAACAGGCACCATGCTATAGCCACTCCTTCTCGGGCCTCCTCACCTTACACCCTCCAGCATGATCGAGGAGGCACTAAACAGTCTCAATTTCTAGTTACTACTCTTTTTGCCCATTCTGGCACAGTTAATAGCTTCCGAACCTGCTACAGTTGTAGGTGAACTCCCCTAGATTTATCCTCCAAGCCATGTCTTGTCAGATAACTTAGCTTCAGGTCTGGAGCATTGTCTTCCGGAGAGTCTACAAGATGTGTCCATGTATCTCACCTCCTGTCAATGAGGGATTAAACTATGTAATTACGTACTTGGTAAGTCACTCATATAAAATGACATATTTATGATAAAATAAAGTTTTATATGCACTTACCAAGTAATTACAGAATCGGAGCCTACACTCCTCCCTCTGATGGACATAAGTTTAAACAAATGAGGATTGTTTGCTAGGTCATCCCAATTAGTGGGAGGGGCTGATCATCTGCACAAACTTTATTGGAGCGATACCTGTGAAATTTTGAATCTAATATTTCATTTGAGTGGAAACTATATCTATGTAATTACTAGGTAAATATATATAAAACTTTATTTATCATAAACATGTCATATTCCATCACTGCTTCTATTCCTATTTTGCCTGCCCATCTCAGAAATTAATTTTTCTTTTAATTCTCAAATCTGCCCATGTGACTGCGCTCTGGTTCCCATGCCCAAATAACAGGACTCTTTGTCTTATAAGTAGTGCAGAGTCAACCCTTTTTTTTTTTTGGTGCTATGAATATTTTCTACTTTTAATGAGCAACATTTTAAATGTATATAGTAGAAAATAGAAGTTTCTGAAGATCCTCAATCTAAAAGGCCTTAATGCCAACTTTATCAACCCCAGTTACAGTATACTACCAAAGATGTATAAGCTACTTGAGTGGACAGTGACTCAGCATAGGTAAAACAGGATAGGGATTTTTCATTGTTTTAAGTTAATTTTGTATTGCACAAGTACAAATATGTTACTATACCATCCTCCTCCCAGGTCCTTTTATTTGAAAAGGGAGCAAGTTATGATTGTGATATTATGAGCTGGTGCCTAAAATTCTTGTTTCTTCCTCTGGTCTTCTTGATTGTGGTATATATACCATATATTACTAATGAACTACTACCTTCTTTTCTTGGATATATTGAGGTAACATGCATTATGTACTTCCTTTTTTTTCATTATTATTCATGTGTGTTGATTTTTAATTCCTTCTGGTCACTAATGATACAAGTTTTACAGAATGGAGAGTGTGAAGTTACAAATTACTGTGACAGCATCATTCCTGGAACACAGAAGATATTTGTGAAAACGTGGGGTTGCGCTCATAATAGCTCTGACAGTGAATATATGGCAGGACAGTTAGCAGCATATGGATACAAAATTACAGGTGAGTAATGTCTCTAGTCTATAATTTTCCCTATGATTCAGGTTGAAAATGCAATACAGTATTTTTAATTGTTCCAAGAAATTTGAATTTAATAGAATGTGAGGAAATTAAAATTAAGTGTACTCATGTAAGCAATACAGGCAGTCCCTGGGGTTACGTAAGCCAGAACATCGTCAAAAATCCTAAAAAAACATTACTTTTAATGCTTTGGGTGCATTAAAAACAATGTAAAATGCATTCTTATTGCATTTTTTCATAAAAAAAAACTTTCAAATTGATTATTTTGCATTTTTGGTGTCTATTTCTTCTGCCAGATCAGCATTTGTAGGCGCCGTAACTCTGGAACGTGCGTCGTAACCCTGGAATAATTTCTGATGAATATAATTGAAAAGCACCTTAATCTCGGAATGTCATAAGCCGAACCTGTCGTAACCCGGGAAATGTCTGTACATAATTAACTTTCATATGAGACAATAAGATTTAAAATTTACAAATGCATGTGATCAGTTTTGACACTGAGGCAAAGCTCTTAAGTCCAAAATGCTGTAAGGATATGGTTACTTGGCAAAAATAATTTATAATAGTATTGAATGATTATAACTACTCAGGTTTGTTACTTTGATAGAATTGTATGTGTGGATGTGCATGTACTGGCACACAAAAAATACTGTACCTAACATTACTGTGCTCACCATTGTTCTTCTCTGTTTTAATAAAATGACAGTTATGATGTTGATGAAGTATAATTCTGTATAAGTGATTACCAAGTAATTACATAGCTAATTATTTCCCCCACTCGGCAGCAAAACTTCAAATTTTTGCAGAAGACTTTGAAAACTTGGTGTAGGTACAGATGCTGCCCACTAATGGCAGTATGTACTGGTAACAATTTGGCCAACTACTTCATTCTATTTTCTGCCAGACTCATAGAAACATCAAATGTTTAATGGCAGCATTGTATTTTTTTTTTTTTTTTTTTTTTTTTTTGGTGGTATTTGCTTAAACAGCTACCAAAACTCATATGTCATAGCTTTCAAGCAGAATCTTTCAGGATGAGTTTTTTCTGGTTTTGTTTTTGTTAAGTAAGTTCATTTTTGAAGCCGGCTACCGACAGGCTGGTGCCCAGCTGGGCATTCATATAGGCTACTAGTTAGCAGATTCTTGAATCGAACATTTTTATTTTTAGGCTGGAACATACATATGTTAGTCTTTCAGGTGAAAACTGTTTGCATTCACGATATGTTTACCTTGTATAGGCTACTAGTTAGCCAAAGATATGGATGCAAAATTACAGGTGAGTAATGTCTCTAGTTCATACTTGTTCTTATGATTCAGGTTGAAAATGCAATACAGTATGTATTTTTAATTGACCCAAAAATTCCATTTGAATTTAGTAGAATGTGAGGAAATTAAAATGCAGTTTGCTCATGTAAACAGTACATAATTAACTTTCATATGAGACAATAAAATTTAAGATTTACAAATGCCTGTTATCAGTTTTGACACTGAGACAAAGTCCTGAAATCTAAAATCCTGTAAGGATATGGATACAGTGGACCCCCGTATTTGCAGGGGTTGCGTACCGGACCCCCCGCGAATAGTTAAAATCCGTGAACACTTAGAATACCCTCAAAAAATGCTTATAACTGCCTATCTTGAAAGTTCAAATATCAAATGTATACCTTAAATAATATCCTACTTTAAATATACCTTAAATTACTATCCTATTATTGTATTAACCTTTGAGATTATACTATTACATAATATCATTTCAAAGTTGTCTTAAACATTTTACCATTGAAAATATATACACACAGCTAATAACATAGAGAGAGAGAGAGAGAGAGAGAGAGAGAGAGAGAGAGAGAGAGAGAGAGAGAGAGAGAGAGAGAGAGAGAGAGACCATTGAATCGGCAACATCATATACCTGCCCATCAAGAGTGAAGTTATGAATTATTTTGGAGCCATAGAGAATAATAATGAAGAGAGAGAGAGAGAGAGAGAGAGAGAGAGAGAGAGAGAGAGAGAGAGAGAGAGAGAGAGAGAGAGAGAGAGAGAGAGAGAGAGAGAGAGAATAAGTCGTTACAATACCAAAAGATTGAGATGAACTTCTATGGGCAATAGTCCTTCCCCTCCACCAATACAAACATACGTGAGAGAGAGAGAGAGAGAGAGAGAGAGAGAGAGAGAGAGAGATTTTATTGTTATTTAATCTCATTAAACTAATATTATTTGAAAATTAGTAAATTATTTTTTTATCATAAACTGTAGCAGTACCCTTAAAGACATATACATACACTAGTAACACTTCCAGCCAAAACAGAGGGAGAGAGTTACCACTATAACATAAGTATCTTGTTGAGAGAGAGAGAGAGAGAGAGAGAGAGAGAGAGAGAGAGAGAGAGAGAGAGAGAGAGAGAGAGAGAGAGAGAGAGAAAAAATTATCCTTATTTAAAGTTTAATGTTAAAACACAGACCTTTAGCAATCAGGATTCTTTGGCTGACCAATTTTCTGTTTTATCCCTGTTATTTGATAATCTGTTTCTGTGTCCCAATACAGCTCAGGAAGGCTGAGCTAGACTCTTACTGTTCATTAACCAGAAGTAAAGATGTTTCTCCAAGAGCATGGTTTCCTGCTCATGACTTCCTCTGATGTCTCTAGAAGAATCCTGGCAATTGAAAGTTACTTTTTACACGTGATTTACCAAGCACATATTAATTAGCTGTAATCTTTCCTAACCACAGCAGTCAAAAATTCAAATTTGCGATTGCGCTGCCATCACTAGTGTAGGTGAACAGGACCTACCCACTTTCGGGAACAAAAGGTACCGGTTGTCAAACTCCATCATTCGTTTTTCTGTTGGCTCCTGGGTAAAAACGGTACTTTTTGGCAGTCGTCTCGTCAGTTTTTGGTGGATTATCCCATACTTCGGTGATGTATTCATTTGTTTGTGGTGGTTTGTTGCTTATTTAGCTTTGGATTAGACATCGTTATGTCAAATTCCAGCGCTTCTAGTATTTGATAATCGTTATGTCAAATTCCAGCGCTTCTAGTATTTGATATTGTTATGAGGGGTGTAAAACCAGACTTGCCAAATTTTCTTATGAATCCCATACTAAATGTGTTAAATGTAGGGACCAGGCATGTTCAGTAAAATTAACCTGTCTAGAATATAAGGATTGGGAAGAGGGTAAATGGAAGGTCTTGAAAGTGCATTTCGATAAGCTTAACAGAGATAGGAAAAGGAAGGCAGCTCTTAGAGCTGAAAGTAGGGCTTCTTTAGTAATTCCTGAGCTAGCTGAAGAGGTTACTGTTTCTTCTCTTCCTCCTGTAATGTCTCTGATCCTTACTCCTACTCCTTTTCCTGAAACTCCAATTCAGGGCTTCCATGCTTCTAACCCCAACACTGTAACCAGTCTGGAGCCTAAGTTTGACAAGAAATTTTATTTTCTTGCAAATACGATAATAGAATTAGGTTCTTCTTTCAGGTCTTTTGTAGAGAAATCCTCTCTCAGTGCTCCTAATGTGATTGAAGTGCATAATGTCAGTGCAGTGCCTAGTAATAGTGTAATGCTGTCTGAGGAGATGGCTGTTCGTCCCACTGGTGCTCCTAGATGAAGGTCCCTGTCCCGTTCCCCTGCACCAGGGAGAAGACATACCTGAGGTCCAAGGGAGGCCAGTGGGGTTTGCCCACAAGCAGTCGCTCCCTCCATTGAGCCTGGTAATTGACCCCAAGTGTCAACAGAGTGACATTGGAAAGGCATCTCTTTCAGCGCCAACTATCTGTCGTCGGACTCGGAAGACTTTTGTCCAGGCAGGAAGCGCCAGTGACAACACTCATCAGTATCTCATCCCCTTTGGAGTGGTATGCAACACCTGCCGATGCTTCTCCTTCCCCTGTGAAGAAAAGTACAGGGAAGTTAGTACCAGCCCACAGCCTTCTTTCTGGTCTGGATTGCCCCACGAGATCTTATAAGAGTTTTGGAGTTTCTCGAAAGTGCCCGTCTTGTTTTCCTGAACGCCCTTCGACTTCAAGACATCTGGGTCCCCGCTCCTCTTCTGCATGCTCGGCATCCACAGCTGTTGTTCAGGCACCCTCTCTTGGCGCCCAAGTGCCAGTTGCTGGCTGCCAAGCGCCAGCTTCTTTTGTCCACTCACAAGCATGTTGACCAGGTGGAAGGTGGAGAGCACCTGTCTACTTCTGCCTCTTTTGCACAGGAAGACTCTTCTTTAGCCCCTATCAACCAGCAGCTACAAGACTTGATGGTTTTTCTTATGAAGAAACCTCCAGAGACTCTTGCTAGAGCTGATGCCTAGTCTCCGATCTCGTCTGAGGAGGAGGAAACAAACCAGGATTTGGCTTCTTCCTCAGCCTATTCGTTTTTGCCAAATTTCTCTTGTTGAACTTCTCTACCATCTTTGAGCCTGCATCTCCTGCTTCTCCAACACCAACTTTCCTTATGGGGAAAAAGCCATCTGATAGTTTAGGCCTTCCTAAGCTAGTTTTGTTGTCCTCCTCTTAGAAGGTGCTTTGAGAGGTGGATGAGTGGCTTGCTAACAAGAAGGAGCCAGGGAAAGCCTCTTTTGCTTTTCCTCTTTCCAAGGTGATTAAGAAGAGACACAGGTTCTTTGCTACGGGAGAAACTCCTTACCTGGGAATTTCCGCCTCCTCCCTGGGAGGCTTTTCTGCCTTAGTGGATACCTTGAGATGTTCAGCTTTCTTGTGAGCAAAGATGTATAGTTTTCTTGATTGGACTGTGGGAGCTTTAGCCAGAAAGATAGAGGATTGCAAGGCTCTAGCGGAGGAATTTTCGTTGGATTGGCTAGGAGTATTGTCGTGTGCTGACAAGGTGGTGAGGGATGGGACTGATGAGTTGGGCTCCCTCTTGTCTATGGGTATCTTGAAAAAGAGTGAGCTTTGGTGCTCATTTGCGTTGAAAGAAGTGACTTACATCCAGAAATCAGTGCTGATGTTTGTTCCCCTGAATAAGTCCCATCTTTTTCCTCAGTCCATGGTAATGGGTATCTTGTTGGATTGCAGAAGAAATCCACAATTGAGGTGTCACAATCTACTAGAAGACTGAAGGACTCTGTTTTGAATACAGCAAGATTATTTTCTTCTCCTTTACAGCCTCAGCCTTTTCAAGCCTAGAACTAACTTCCGACCTACCAATAAGTCCAACAAGAAAGCACCAACCAAGACAACCCCCAAGAAGTGATTCACTTGTCCTCTGTGCTGAAGCTGGTGCCAGGTTCCTTTTGTTTAGCCCCTATCAAGCAGCAGCTACAAGACTGGATGGTTTTTCTTATGAAGAAACCTTCGGAGACTCTTGCTAGAGATGATGCCTTGTCTCTGATCTTGTCTGTGGAGGAAGAAACAGACCAGGATTTGGCTTCTTCCTCAGCCTATTCGTCTTTGCCAAAGTTTCTCTTGTCGAACTTCTCTACCATCTTTGAGCCTGCATCTCTTGCTTCTCCAACACCACCTTTCCTTATGGGGAAAAAGCATTCTTATAGTTTAGGCCTTCCTAAGCTAATTTTGTCATCCTCCTCTAAGAAGGTGCATTTGAGAGGTGGATAAGTGGCTTGCGGCAAGGAGGAGCCAGGGAAAGCCTCTTTTGTTTTTCATCTTTCCAAGCTGATTAAGAAGAGACAGGTTCTTTGATATGGGAGAAACTCCATACCTGGGAATTTCCGCCTCCTCCCTGGGAGGCTTTTCTGCCTCGAGACATTCAGCTTCTTGTGAGCCAAGTTGCATTTTTCTTTGGAGATGGACCATCTGGTGAAGAATTTATTCAAGATGATAGAAATAATGAGTTTTCTTGATTGGACCATGGAGAAGCTTCTGCTATCATCTTTACCTATACGTACTAGCATTAACAATGTACTCTCAAGGGTCCAAAAGGTTTTTGGCCCTTTCCCAGGAGGTGGAAGCTTTCTCAAGAAAGGGAGCAATAGAAGTTTTAAAACACACATCAGACGGGTTTTACAACCAGCTCTTTGTAGTTCCCAGGTCATCGTGGGGGTGGAGACCATTTCTAGACGTCAGCATTTTAAACAAGTTTGTGATGAAGACAAAGTTTCAGATGGAAACCAGTGCCTCGGTAATGCCCTCTCTACAACAGGATGTTTGGATGGTAACTCTGGATATGGAATACACTTACTTCCACATCCCGATTCACCCGGATTCCTAGTTTCTTCGTTTTGTCTTCCGAAGCTAGATGTATCAATTTCAGGCCCTCTGTTTGGTCTGTCATCAGCCCTTCAAGTTTTTATGAGAGTTCTTGCTCCCTTTGGGAAATGGTTACATCTAGATATCAATGTTTCCCTCTATCTCAACGATTGGCTCCTCCAGTCTCCTTCAGAGATAAAGTGCACGGAGGACTCAAAGAAACTACAACTACAGACTCAAGAATGGGGAATTGTAATCAACGATAAGTAGTCACAATTAGTCCCCACTTGGAGGATTCTATATTTGGTCATGATACTAGACTCTCGGACTTTTGGGGTTTTTCTCTTACCCAAGAGAATAGACTCATACTTGCAGAGAGTCCGAGAGTTCCTTGCCATGGAGTGCTCAGTGGTACAATGGTTGAGCTTGCTGGTGACTCTGGCCTTGGGAAAGTCTTTCGTAAGACTCGGGAGGCTTCACATGTAGCCTCTTCAATTTTATCTAAGAGTGTCATGGTGCAGAAAAACGCAACCGGACACCATTTTTTTCCCCATTTCTCCAGAGATAAAAGAAGTCCCTTCGACCACCGAACCCAGACCTCAAATTTTATTCGGACACTTCATATCTGGGGTGGGGCACCCTTCTGGGAAGCAGGAAAGTGTCAGGACTGTGGTCGACAGATCAAAAAGCTCTTCATATAAATGTGAAAGAAGTACTAGCAATTTCTCTCGGTCTCCAACACTTCTCATATCTGGTATCAGGGAAGATATTGGTTGTAATGTATATGCGGACATTACGACAGCTCTGTTAAGGAGCCAAGTAACCCTCCTCACTTAGTTCATTCAGGGAAGAATGAACGTCCTTGTGGACGAACTAAGCTGAGGAAATCAGGTCCTGACAGTGGAGTGGATCTGTTTGCGACAGTCAAAAATCACCATCTGCCCAGATTTTGCTCTCCAGTCCTAAACCCTCTCGCATGGGTGACAGATGTGATGTTGTTTGACTGGTCGGGACTGAACATGTATGCATTCCCTCTGTTTGCAGTGATCAGGGAGGTGATCAACAAGTTTGTGACTCAAGAAAATGTCTCCATGACGCTAGTAGCTCCATTCTGGCCAAGGAAGGAGTGGTTCCCCGACTTGCTTTGACTGCTTGTGGACTTTCCGAAACTCCTACCACAAAAGCAGTCATTACTCAGACAACCGCACTTCTACAGATTCCACAGAGGTTTGTCCACTCTAGTATTGACAGGCTTCAGACTGTTAGGAAGTTTGTCAGAGCAAAAGGCTTTTCAAAGCAAGATTCAAAAGCCATTGCTGAATGTAGACAAGCTTCAACTAACAAGTTCATGTTCTACCAGTCAAAGTGGAAGGTGTTCAGGAACTAGCGTAGAAAAAATAATGTCTCTTCTTCTGAGACCTCTTTAGCTCAGGTCACAGATATTTTGCTTCTCCTGGGGAACTGGAGGAAGTTGTCTCCATTGACCATTAAACAGTATAAAAGATCAATGTTGAGTTCAATTTTTAGGCACAGAGGACTTGATCTTCATTCAGATCAAGACATATCCGACCTTATTAAGTCCTCTGAGACATCTAAGCTATAGAACCCTGGCATAGTTTCTTGGAATCCTGATGTAGTACTGAAGTGGCTTTCAGGTCCCACTTTGAGCCACCTTGTTCAGCTTCTCTGAAAGACATCACTTGACAGACACTTTTTGGTGGCTTTAGTGACTGCAAAACATGTAAGTGAGTTGCAAGAAATTAACAGGAGAATAGGTTTCTCCCAGGGAAATGCTGTCTGTTCTCTTTCTTTGGGATTTCTCGCAAAGATTGAAGACATTTCCAGACCTTGGCCTCACTCATTCACCATAAGGAGCTTAATGGACATGCTTGGCCCGGAGGAAGAAGAAATGGTTGTATGTCCAGTCAGAGCTCTTCAATACTATCTCCAAAGAACAGAAAAAATCTGAGGATCAGCAAACAATTTATGGTGTTCAGTGAAATCCCCATCTCATGCAATGTTGAAGAATGCCGTTTCATTCTTTTTGAGAAGGGTGATTATAGTGCCACACTTACAGGTTCAGGAGGATATGCTCCCCTCCTTCAAAGTAAAGGCGCACAAAGTCAGAGCAGTCTTCATGTCGCTCACCTACTGACACAACCTGTTATTGGAAACAATTACAGGCGGTCCCCGGGTTACGACGGGTCCGGCTTACGACGTTCCGAGGTTACGACGCTTTTTCTTAAATATTCATTGAAAAATCCTCCCTGGGTTGCGACGCTTGTTCCGAGGTTACGACGCTGACCCTTCCCACGCTCCGAGTTAACGACGTTTTTTAAAAACGCATATATGATAAGAATCCTTTATAGTTTAGCACAGTTCTCTCTCTCTCTCTCTCTCTCTATCTCTCTCCTCTCTCCTCTCTCTCTCTTTGTATTTTCTGCCTGACAAAAATAATCACTAATTAGTGTATTTTGATGTTTTTATTTTCATGAACTAAATACATTTTTATAAATACAAAAATTATTTACTAAATTTTCAAATATTAATTTTTGAATTAATACTGTATTGTAAGTTTAATAAGTTTGAAATGATATCGCATAATAAAAATAATAATTCTCTCTCTCTCTCTCTCTCTCTCTCTCTCTCTCTCTCTCTCTCCTACAAAGATGTATGTTTTTTTGTATGATAAATAAATGATTTACTATTTTTCAAATAAATAATATTAATTATACCAGCAAAAAGAAATATCAATTCATTAAAGAAAATACCATAGTGAATTAGTAAGATTTTAGCTTATATTTAATTATGGAAGAATGAAGGAAATCCCAGTCTTCTTTCAGTAACCTTTTCTCGAACTCCAGGTACTAAAACTGTCAGATATATCAAGTTCTGTGACAGCCAGGAGGGGGAAGAGCTGCAGTGTTGCAATCAAGTGTTCATGAAATTATTTCCCCCCCCCCTCTCTCTCTCTCTCTCTCTGCTCTCTCTCTCTCTCTCTCTCTCTCTCTCTCTCTCTCTCTCTCTCTCTCTCTCATTTACTGAGACTCGAGATTTTTTTTGTACTTGTACTATTTGTTTTTAATACTTTCAAATAATAATAATAATAATAATAATAATATAATAATAACTGTACCAATTACAAAATTCATATGTGATAGTATTTTAAGGAAATACAATACGTACTAATCTATCCATGTCACTTTTAATTAAGGTTAACTCTCTCTCTCTCTCTCTCTCTCTCTCTCTCTCTTTGCCACACAAGATAATAATGTGTCATAGTGGTAACTCCCTCCCTCTCTTTCGAAGGAAGCGTTATAAGTATTTTTTGAGAGAACAGAGAGATAAACACTTTCTCTTTCTCTCTCCTACCGAGATGAAGAATTTTTTATGGTATGTCTCTCTTTACCGAGATGAAAGAATTTTTATGGTACTAGTATGTAAAATGTTTATTGATAATTTCAGTTATTTAATAATAATAATAATAATAATAATAATAATAATAATAATAATAATAAAACTTTAATTACAAAATTCATAATGGTCGTATTTTAAAGAGATGAAAAATGACTTTCCATTTCACTTGTAAGGATAATTCCTCTTTCTACTGAGATGAGAGAATTTTTATGGTAGATGCACGTGTTTTATTATATTTTCAAATATTAATAATAATAATAATAGAAGTAGTAATAATACCATAACTAATTTCAAAAGAAAATTCTTCCCTTCGTCTTTTTCTGTATCAATTTCCCTACCTCATAACTCCAGTGACACTGGAGCTTAATGCCATACAATGGTCAACAAATTTAATGGTTTTATGTAATTCTCTCTCTCTCTCTCTCTCTCTCTCTCTTGTGTTTTAATGAAAATATACAGTAATTTGTGAATACACAGTGTTGCACATGAAAAAAGTAAATTAGTGATAATTTTAGAGATACGGCCCTAAGAAAAATTGCAAATTAGTGAAATTTTCCCTGTGGACATGTTTCCAAGAACGTCGTTCCGGCTTACGACAATTTTCGGGTTACGACGCGTCTTAAGAACGGAACCCCCGTCGTAACCCGGGGACTGCCTGTATGCAATATAGACGTTTTGGCGGAGTAAATCAGTCTTGGCGTCACACTACCTCAAGGAGGTAGGAACAGTGTTTGAAAGTGGTTGTACTTTAGGTCATTTGTCAATCACTGGCACACTTTTGGATGAGGAAGCATAGAGAGTTACCTCTCCCTCTTCTATCCCTTCGTCTTGGTGCAGGGCACGTATTGAGTTTTTGGGAAGCCCGGGTGATACTTGGTACCCAGAGTACCCACCAGTCCTTTAGTGCAGGTTGGTTTATGGTTTTTAATGTGTAGGTGACAGTGTTGTTTTTAATTTCTGGTACATACGCAAGGTAGGGACACTTTTTTTTTCTTTCTTTCTTTTTTAAGTCTTCGTTGAGTCATTTGGTGTACTAGTTCCATGACTGCGAAGGTCCCACTCAGTAGGGCTAATCATCTGCAGTGTTCTCTTACCAGGTAAGCACCTTGAACATTGTCTCAAAACTTATTAGAGGCAGTCCCCGGTTATCGGCGGACTCGGTTATCAGTGGTCAGGTTTTATGGTGCTTGTCTAGTGCTATAAAATCGCCAATTTATGGCTCCATAATGGGCCGAGTTCCAGTTATCAGCGCCAATAATAGAATAATGGGCCCATAGGATACCTAACAGGTGCCATAAACGCCATTATGGCACCATAAATCGCCAAGTTTCGGTTAATGGCGGTTTTCGCTTATCGGCACCCCCGGGAATGGAACCCCTGCTGATAACCGGGGACTGCTTGTACTGTCTATTTCTGGGCTCAGCTCGTGTCGGCCTATGAAAGTATCCTTAATATCATTCTTTCTAGGTAAAATTAGCCTAAAATTACCAGAGAAAAACAAAATTAAGAAAATGTCAGTAAAACTGACTCGCTCACTCTTAAAAAGAAGTGTCGGTATGATATAGGGGCGAGTGTGGAACACTACCACGAGACAAACACCAATTAGAACTTCCTATCAGAATCCCCCCAAGAGAGAGCTGATACCAACGGGCGATGCAGCCTCTACTACTACTACTAGAGGACGCCACGGACAGCAGCGCCCCTAGCGGACATCCTTAATTTTTAGCGCTAGCGTCAAGACGCAGATTTTACTTGTGCTGTGCTATCTCAGGATTTATCCCTTTAATCTACGATGGAACGCTCTGCAATTGCCACGGCTAAGTTAAGTAACTCATAAGTAATATTTTACCACAAATTTATCTTCCGGGTACCAGTATTTTCCTCTTAATAGGTCATATACGGTTCCCCGGTTGTCTCGTGGCGGCCATGCTGCCTCGTAAGAATTCCCGGTCCTCCATACTGGGACTTTTTCTTTATACTTTATGGGCTTACTTTATCACGTTCATTGTTTACATCGAGTTTTAGCTAGTTTAGCCCTCCTACCATTCTCTTAGCTTGGTATTTAGGGCTATTATTTATTCTGGGACCCAGCATCCCGGCTCTTGCTCTACATCGGCTATCGCTGGCTCCGAGTAGGCTTCTGTTTCTTGGAACAGTCTGCCTCCTCCTGGGCTTCTTTCTCTTTTACTAAAAGTGTCTCTTCCACCTTTTCGATGTATATATTTATTTTATTTAGGGTGTTAGGCTAGCCTAGGTGCTTGTTCCTTGTATTGGTACAGCTTGGTTCACGTGGCCCTCTCACGGTTGTGTTGCTCGCGGCCTAGGCCACTTGCGGTCACGTGTTCCATAGCACCTTACCCTGCCCCTACCCTCCCTTTCTGGTATAGGGAGGAGCTGGGGGACCCCTTGGTTGTCATGACAACCTCAGTCGCCTTCTCTCATCCTACTCGGAGGTGACCAGGGGTTCCTCCCAGCGGGGGGTATAGGGCGACCACTCATGAGGTACCGGGTCTCCATGCGGGTAGTCGGTGAGGCGGGGAGGAGTAGGCCATCCCTCCCTCCTCTCTCGCTCCCGCCGTGTTACGCCGAGACCTTCCTCCCCCCCTCCCCAGTTGCTCAGCCACCTCCCTTGCTATACGAAAGGAGCCTTCCGTCGCAGCCGGGGCACCTTTGGTTACAGGTTACTGGCTCCGCTAGCGGGCGGGGTGGGTACTACGAGTGGTCGGTTGCTTGCCTACTATATCCTTATTTCTCTCCCCCACTACCGGAAGGGAGCTTACTCCTTACCTACGCACTCTTCTAGTAGACGGGCGGAGAGAGGTTGTTTTATTATTGTTATTTTAAGGATATACCCTAATTGTACAATATTTTACAATGAATTGTGTATTATTATATTTTATCGACCATCCCCGCCATTTCCGTCGTGGTTTCCATTACCACCACTCCTGGTTGGTTGCCTTTTGTGCCTCCGCCATCGGCGGAGCCATAGCCTAAGATACCAACCTGGTTTACCACACGTATTTTGGCGGGGCTCTGGTTTAATCTAACTTTTCGCTCCGGCACCAGCGGAGCATATGTTAGACTGTAAGTGTTTACTTGGTACTCATGTACTTTTCCACTTACAGGCTACCAACTGCCAGGTCCCAGCGTGTAACGCGACGCTGTTCGACCCCTGTGGACATGATGAGTGTAGGTCTCACGCCCCCTGTGCCACGTCGTTCAACGAGACGATCGTCTGGCACCCTGAAGCCTGCGCCATCTGCTACGACCTGGTCGGTCAGCTGGAGATGGGGTAAGTCCATTATAGGCTTACTTATCATTCACTAACAACTTCTAGTCGTAAGTTTGTTAACCCCGTTCCATCATTGGCAGCTAATCTCACCTTTCTTTCAGGCTACCGGTGTGAGGGAAGTCGCCCTCGCCACCCTGAAAGCGTGGGTGGGCGGCTTCGGAAGGGAAGAACGCCGCCAAGGGCCAGCCTACATTTTGGACAGGAAGCTGGCCGTCCAGATCTTCCCCGCGGGCAAGTCGACGGGTTACGTTGACCCCTTGTCCGCTGCCCCGCTGATAGCCCTCCATCCAGCAAGACCTCAGCAATCATTTGGGGTCGTAGCCTCCCAGGAGTCGGTCCCGGACGTCGCTGCCCTGGACCTTAACCTTGAACCTATGGCGGTAGGGGGGGAGGATTTGTTGGTTGAGGTAGGTGTGTCGAGCGCCCAAGGTCTTTCCTTGGGTGCTCCTGGATCTTCTCCTGTCCCCTCTTCTTCCGCTTCATTCCAAGGCTTTGCGGGATCTGAGATCCCTATTCGCTCTCCCGCTCTCTCTGTACCTCCTAAGGAGAAGGGAAAGAGAGAACCGAAGACTCTAGCCAAGACGACTTCTAGGAAGTCGTCTTCGTCTTCTTCGGCTAAGAAGTCGTCGACTTCCTATGCCGATGCGGTGGTGAAGGCAAAGCCGAGCTCTTCTCAATCAAAGAGCTCCAGAAGCAAGGCTTCGAAGGAGAAGGACTCGCGCTCCCGCCGAGTCACTGCCTTCTCCCGCCTCCACCGCTTCCACTCCGGCTACGCTGGTAGGGGTAGCAGGCACTAGCACCTTTGATCCCTCTGCTTTCTCAGCAGGGGTGATGGAACAGGTGGGCGTGCTGGTAGGCTCGCAAATCTCCGCACTGGGGACACGGTTCGAGCAGATGTTTGCACAGTTGTCAAACACTCTGTCGCAATCTGGCCAATCAATCCAGGATCTCTCTAACAGAATGAGAGAAAATGAGGACCGAGTAGCTGGGCTATCTCAGGTTCCTCCCCCAGTCTCCCCAGCGTCAAGCACGGGGATTCTTCAACTCCCGCCATATGACTCCTTGCCAGCTTTCTCTATGGAGAACCCATGGAGAGTAGCTGCCTACGCTCCGTTCAAAGATGGAATGATCTCTATCTCGGAGTGTGGAACTCGAAGGATTGAGGACTTCGAGTTTTACCCTCCGGTCTGACGCAGCCTTTCATCGGTTATGCTAGGCTGACGCCAACGGCTCTGACGAGGGAAGACAAGATCTCTAAGGAGTCGGTCTATATAGTAGAGATCACGCTCAGCGGGAATGGGTTCACTGCCTTGAGGACTGGGAGTGTACGAACACCAAACTCCAGGCCTACAAGAGTCCCTTCACTATTTTCGCGACGGAAGAGGAGGTTTCTCTTCCGTTCGCCACGAAATTAGTGGAGAAATCCCTTCAGGCAGTCCTCAAGGATGAGCCATCCCACAGTTGAGGGAGGCGGAGTCTACTTCTCCGCTCTTCCCGGCCTTCGGAGAATTGTGGGAGAACTTGCCAGCTACGTTCACGCTTGGTAAGCTCAAACCGGACTGGCGCCATGGACCAGTTCGGCGAGAAACTACTACCAAGGCTGCCGGATTCCCTAATCCAGGCAGAGTTTGATGCGCGAACTAGGTTTGGCAGGTCCCTCAATTCCCTCATAATCACGGAAATGGCTGCCCTCTCTTACGCTACGGAACCGCTGTTCAAGATTCTGGCGAAATCTCAGTTTCAGACGGTTCTAACGGACGCTTTTGACTTCTTCCAGGTCCTTAGGAGGAACTGCCGGAAGCATGTCTTACAAGAATGTTACCATCAGGCATGAGCCTAATAGACTCTTGGCCGCTAGCATGTGGGGAGCGGATCTCTTCCCAGAGTCCGCAGTTAACGAGGTACACCACGAAGCTGCTAGACTCAACCAGAGCCTTAGAGCTAGGTGGGGTATTTCCTCAAAGAGGAAAACAGGAATCCGTTCCCACTGCTGGCAAGAAACCGAAGAAGGTGGTAAGAGGTTCCAGCCATATAAAAAACTCCAGCAACAGCAGCAATTTGTGCAGGCGGTCCCGGTTACCCAACAGGGACAACCTGCCAGCTCAAAGCAGAACCAGCCTATCCTCCTGTTGCCCCCGCAATCTCAGCCATCCACTTCCTACGCTATCTCGCCGGCCTTCAACCCTGCATATGAGGCTCAAGGCTACACTCAGCCGAGAGGTTAGGGCGAGAGGTTACTTTTCGTCAGCGTGGCGCAGGAAGGGGTACGAGGAGCAGGCAGTTCAGAGGAGGGCGTGGTGGCCAACCCGCCCATCAACAATGAGGCTCCCCAGGTAGGAGGGAGGGCTGTTCCTCTTCCGCCACAGGTGGGGGTTCAGCAACTGGGCACAGAGCATAGTGTCCAAAGGATTAGGCTGGAGTTGGATCAAAGATCCTCCTCCAATCAAATCATTCCATCAGATACCGTCAAAGGAATTGACAGATTACGCGGAAGAACTCCTTCAGAAAGGAGCTATGCGAGAGTCAACATCTAAAATTTCAATGGTCGCTTATTCAGCGTGCCAAAGAAAGGCTCAACAAAAAGAAGGGTAATCTTAGACTTGTCAAAGCTAAACTCTTTCATTCGTTGCGACAAGTTCAAGATGCTTACCCTCTCGCAAGTAAGGACCTTACTTCCGCGTGGAGCCGTCACATGCTCCATCGATCTTACAGACGCATACTATCATTATCCCTATAGCCAGGCACTTCCGCCCATTCCTAGGATTCAGGCTAGGAAATCAAACATTCTCATTCAAAGTGATGCCCTTCGGTCTGAATGTAGGCCCCCCAGGGTATTCACAAAGATAGCAGAAGTGATTGTACAACAATTGAGAGCTCAGGGAATCATGGTAGCAGCATACCTCGACGATTGGTTGATCTGGGCACCAACAGTCGAGGAATGTCTCAAAGCCACCAAAAAGGTAGTTCACTTTCTGGAACATCTGGGTTCCAGATAAACAAAACGAAATCCAGACTTACTCCGGAATCTCGTTTTCAGTGGCTAGGAATCCAATGGGATTTGTCTTCCCACAATCTGTCAATTCCAGTGGTCAAACGGAAGGAAATAGCAAAATCTGTCAGGCAATTTCTCAAATGCAAACAAACGTCAAGAAGAAACCAGGAGAGAATCCTAGGGTCTCTTCAGTTTGCTTCGGTAACAGATATCCTTCTGAAAGCAAGGCTGAAAGATATAAATCGAATTTGGCGGTCAAAAGCAAACTCCAAATATCGAGACAAGTTGTCAGTAATTCCACAGATCCTCCGCAACCAACTACGGCCTTGGTCAAAAGTAAAGACTTAGCCAAGAAAGTACCCCTTCAATATCCCCTCCCAGTGTTAACCATTCACACGGATGCATCCCTGTCCGGGTGGGGGGGATACTCTCAGTTCAAAACAGGTTCAGGGGACTTGGTCAGTTCAATTTCGCCAGCTCCACATAAACGTGTTGGAAGCAATGGCAGTATTTCTTACTCTGAAGAGACTGCTTCCCCGAAGAAGTCTCATCTAAGGCTAGTTTTGGACAGTGCAGTGGTAGTTCATTGCATCAACAGAGGAGGGTCCAAATCCAAGCATGTGAATCATGTCATGATAGCCATCTTTGCATTAGCAAACAAACACAAATGGCATCTGTCTGCCACTCACCTGGCTAGGAGTAAGAATGTGATAGCAGAACGCCTGGTCTGGCTCCGGTCAGTTCCTCTGGAATCAAAGAGTGGTCTCTGGACGTCGGGGTCATTCCAGTGGGTAAGCCTGAGAGTCCCAGGTCTCCAAGTGGATCTCTTCGCCTCACAAGCGAACCACAAGCTCCCTTGCTATGTGGCCCCCAACCTGGACCCTCTGGCTTATGCCACGGACGCCCTGTCGTTGGATTGGAATCAGTGGAGGAGAATTTATGTTTTTCCTCCAGTGAATCTTCTCTTGAAAGTCCTAAGCAACTAAGGTCTTTCAAAGGGATAGTAGCTCTGATTGCACCGGACTGGCCCAAGAGCAACTGGTATCCTCTTCTTCTGGAATTGGGTCTCCGACCTCAACGGATCCCCAATCCCAAGCTATCACAATCAGTACAAATGAGGACTGTGTTCGCTTCCTCAGGAACTCTCCAAGACCCCTAACTTTATGGACTTCATGAAGTTTGCGGCTAATAAAGATACTGACATTGATCCACAGAATATTCTCTTCCTAGAATCAGATAAGAGAGAGTCAACCATTAGACAATATGACTCAGCTGTTAAAAATTAGCATCTTTCTTGAGAGAATCGAACACTACAACCATGACAGTTAATTTGGCTATATCCTTTTTCAGATCCTTGTTTGAAAAAAGGTTTAGCAGCTAGCACAATTACCACTCATAAATCGGCTTTGAAGAAAATCTTTCAAGTAGGTTTTCAGATAGATCTGACTGAATCTTATTTCACATCTATCCCTAAAGCCTGTGCTAGACTTAGACCTTCTCAGAGGCCTACTACAGTTTCATGGTTCTTAAATGATGTCCTCAAACTAGCTTCAGATACTGACAACTCATCTTGTACATTCATAATGCTCCTGAGGAAGACATTATTCTTATTAAGCCTAGCCTCAGGAGCTAGAATTTCAGAACTGTCGGCTCTATCCAGGGATGCGGGTCATGTGGAATTCCCCTCCATCAGGAGAAGTTCTACTTGCTCCGGATCGTAGCTTTTTAGCCAAAAATGAGGATCCTCTTGCAAGGTGGGCTCCTTGGAAGGTTATCCCACTTCCACAGGATCCTTCTCTCTGCCCAGTTATCAACTCTTAGAGCCTTTCTATCTCGTACTTCTTCAAGATCCTCAGGTGCTCTCTTCATGAGAGAAAAAGGTGGTACTTTGTCAGTAAAAGGCATTAGACAGCAAATCCTTTACTTCATTAAACAAGCCAACCCTGAGTCATTCCCAAAAGCACATGATATCAGGGGAGTAGCCACCTCAATTAATTATTTTCAACATATGAACTTTGAGGATCTTAGAAAGTATACTGGATGGAAATCCCCGACAGTCTTTAAACGGCTTATTTAAAAGTCCTTGGAAATCTTTAAAGTTTTCAGCAGTAGCAGCGGGAAACATAGTTTCCCCTGATACTGTATAGTAGTTGTAGTATAGATCCAGGTCCTTTCTACCTACATCAGCCAACATGCCTCACCCTATCGCCAGGCTACTCAAATATCATAGCCTTAGCCGTTGAATCATATAGTGGATTGTCCCTTATTTTTTTGCTAGGGACATCCACACTTGTACTGATAATGTACTCAGTGTACCTACCCTTATTTTATGCTAGGGTTAGGACACAATATGTTTGTATATATTCACCATTTTTTGTATTTATGATGAACTTCAGTGTACCTACCCTTATTTTTATGCTAGGGTAGGACAGTGCTGTGGGGTTTTTTTTATATATTTTGCAATATTTGTATTAATGATGGATTTCAGTGTACCTACCCTTATTTTTATGCTAGGGTAGGACACATGAGTTTGTATATTTTGTAATTTTGTAATTTTGTTAAGTAAATCCCCTTTTTTTCTTTATATTACATGCAGCACTGTAATTTACTGTAATTACCATTTAAGTACTTTAAGATTACTAACGTTCTATTATTTTACTGTTTAGTATAAGTTAGTTTAAGTGCTTAGTTTGTATGCTGTAATTGATTTACTTATATTATATCCATCATTTTACACTGTTTTTCATTGTTCCTTTTTTCCCATCTTGTCTGTTTCTCTGGTACTCTTTCATAGGCCGACACGAGCTGAGCCCAGAAAAGGGATTTTGACGAAGGAAAAATCTATTTCTGGGTGATTGGCTCGTGTCGGCCTATGAAACCCCCCCTTTATGGTTTGTTTTCCCCCCCTTGCAGGACAAGATGTATTTAACTGTTTTAATTAAGGATGTCCGCTAGGGGCGCTGCTGTCCGTGGCGTCCTCTAGTAGTAGTAGTAGAGGCTGCATCGCCCGTTGGTATCAGCTCTCTCTTGGGGGGATTCTGATAGGAAGTTCTAATTGGTGTTGTCTCGTGGTAGTGTTCCACACTCGCCCCTATATCATACCGACACTTCGTTTTTAAGAGTGAGCGAGTCAGTTTTACTGACATTTTCTTAATTTTGTTTTTCTCTGGTAATTTTAGGCTAATTTTACCTAGAAAGAATGATATTAAGGATACTTTCATAGGGCGACACGAGCCAATCACCCAGAAATAGATTTTTCCTTCGTCAAAATCCCTTTTGAGTCACTTCTGTTAACAAGGCATTAACATAGAATTAGTCCATGATTCCCTCCTCCTTCAATATGGAATCAGCTAATTGTAAGTGCTTGGTAAGTCACGTGTAAAAATGATGTTTTTTTTTAATCAAATTTTACATATACCAAGCACTTATATAATCAGAATTGTTCCTTCCTCCCCACAGATGCACTTAGCGGCTAAAACAAATGATGAAATTTGACAATCGGTACCTTTTATTCCCGAAAGTGGGCGAGTCCTGTTCACCTACACAAGCAATGGCAGCGGCACCGCAAATTTGAATTTTTGACTGCCGTGGTTATGAAAGCTTACAGCTAATTGTAAGTGCTTGGTATGTATGTGTAAAATTACATATTATTATAAAAAGGTCAAGTTCATCAATAAAAAGGTCAAGTTCATCAAATCAAGGTAATCTCAACTGATCTTCTAGACTTGAAGTTTCAGCAATCTTAAAGATATATGGAGAAGATAATCTACTTTTACTAGTTTTTTGGGGGGAGAATTTATGTGTAAGGGGTTGAGGGTTTGCTTATTGGGGTACGTTGGCCCAGGAGATGTAGTGCATTTCTCTTCCTCTTCTTTCTATCTCAGCCCTTGTTGTTTTTATTCACGTGAGATGTAGATTTCTGCGGTTACTATGCTACATCTCTTGAATGCTTGGTGTTACTGCATATCTTTTTTAGTATTAAGTAACTCGAGTCCAAACTATTACCTCACTTGCAGCGTGTTCATGTCCTCAAAGGAGCCTGTGAGACTTTTCTGGACATGGTTCTTAACCCTTTTCTGTTCTCAAATGCTCCTTCAAACCATCAGGATTCACAGTAATTGGATATTATCCTTTGTTCCTATCACTTAAATAGCAGTTCAGGCTAAGTTTGATTGGTGGGTTTGTCATGAAACAATGGAAATTTTCAGAGTAAAAGCAAAATTCTCCTTATTGACCCATCACACTTAATACTTACCTTTCTATCAGTCCCCTTTATATAGAGTGTGAAAGGTGCTCATGCCCCTGTGATCACTCAGTAAATGGGTTTCGTTTCTGGTAGTTGTACTTCTGTACGTAATACTTCCAAGAGAACTCAAGTGTGTGAAATAAGGCTAGTTTAATTGGTGGGTTTTAATGAAAGATTTTGTGTTTACTCTAAAACCTTCAGTTAAAATTTGTTATTGTTGTTGAAAGTTACCTTTAATCATGTTTTTTAATGTCATTTCCACAATTATTGCCAATTATATGAATAATATAAGCAATGCTTTAAAATCACGTTTCTCTTTGTTTTTCTTCTTGTGTCAGGAATATGTGGGGAAATATGATTTTTTTTTTTAATGGTGATAGCTTTGTCTGTTTTGTTTCTCTTTATAGTACATGGCTGGTTTTACTTTTATTGATTATCAATGTTATTACCTGATAGTACCAAAACTGCAAAAGTAATGATTAGTGACCTGGGATGTAACTACTGTAGTCAGTTACCTCATTGTTTTTCATAAGTATAATGGTTGTCAGTAAGCAAATGTATCTAGTTACAAACTATACTTAAATAAGGGCTGGAGTAACAACTTCTCAGCAACCTTACAAAACATGTGAATTGTATAGTTTCAGTCAGCTTGTATGCACCCCTTGAGGAGGCATTTAAATCATTTCTGCATATCTCTGTTCAGAAAACAAAAGCAATAAAGTAGTACTTGAGACATTTAAAAAAAATGGTGTAAAAACCATGTCTGAATCTTCATCTGAGGTAGGTTTTAGGATTTTAATAGTATGTGTATATATACAAACTTTTAATGGCACAAGGTTTACTTTCCTCCTAACTCATAGCTTCAGGTCACCATAACTGAGAATGACTAGTGATGATGCAAGTATAGTTGGTTTCTCCTCATGGCAGGGATACTCACATATAAAAAACAAGAGGTCTTCTTTCATGAATGACTTATCTTACAGATATCCTGTAACTGACTTTATAGTCCATGTGTAAAGTAGGCAGTTTGTATGTTCAAAACTTGAAAAGTATGAGTGATTTTCCATCTTTCAGAGGAAAAAATGGAGGCTGATCTTTGGCTCCTCAATAGTTGTACAGTGAAAAACCCAGCAGAAGACCATTTTAGAAATGAGATCAAAACTGGAAGAGATGCTGGTAAAAAAGTTGTAGTAGCAGGTTGTGTACCACAAGGTAAGGCTTTAACTTAATTTTCTGAATTGAGAGTTGTAGTTTTATTGATATTTTCTAGGTGACTTAGCTGTGAGACATGTTCAGACAACAAAGGCCTATGGTCATTTAATATTATTAAGTATAGTATATATGAGTTGCCTTAATGAGCAGAATTTAGGTCAATCAGGATTACTTACTTGGTAATTAATTACTCTTTTGACAGGTGCTCCTCGTTCAGAATTTCTCCAGGGCTTAAGTGTTGTTGGAGTACAACAAATAGATCGCGTTGTTGAAGTAGTGGAAGAAACTCTGAAAGGTTTGTGAAATTGTCACGAGGCATCTGCATTGATTAAATACTCTATGTTTAACCCTTAATGGACGGGTGCTTAATCAATATGCAGCACCCCAGGCCGGGAAAACTTTGAGGTCGGCCAATTCAAGAAAAAAACATCTCAATGGAAAGAGGGAAGATATGCAAGTTCACATGGTGTAAAAAAAAAAATTATAAAAAATTTTCCTTACCTTCCACAAGAAGTTGAAAATAACTATTTTCAACTCCTTGTGGAGCCTCTTTTACAAGACAATTGTAAATTTTACGAAGTTAAATAAATTTATTTCCTTATAGGGGGATAGTGCTGTCAGTGGACCTCAGGCAGTGCACTGTAGGCATTGCTTAATGTTCTTTGCAGTGTGTCTTTGGCCCCTAGCTGCAACCGCTTTAGTTCCTTTCACTCTACCTCCTTTCATATTCTCTTCATCTTAACTTCTCCCTCTCCTAATACAGTGGACCCCCGTATTCGCGTTCTCCGGATTCGCGGACTCACACATTCGTGGATTTCTCTCGGGAACGTTTCCCCGCATTATTCGCGGAAAATTCACGTATTCGCGTTATTTTTCTATGAGAAATATCCACAAATTCCTGGTTTTTTTTATCAGTTTCATCATAAAATGCACTTTTTGTGATAAAACTATTAAAAAAACCAAGTATGAACATTTTTTCGTGGGTTTTTCTTGAGTTTGAATTAACAAAAAGGCTGTTTGAGCATTTTTATAGGGGTTCCAACTATTCGCGGGTTCTAACTATTCAAGGGGGGGGTTGTCTGGTTTGCATCCCCCGCGAATACGGGGGTACCACTGTACTTGATTCATAGTGGAACTGCGAAGTTTTCCTCCCATTACACCTTTCAAACCTTTTACTGTCAATTTCCATTTCAGCACTGAATGACCTCTTAGGCTCCAGTGCTTGGCCTTTGGCCTAAATTCTATATTCAATTCAATTCAGTTCAATAAATTTATTTTATATTGTAAATTTTTAATTAGCTCACACAATATTAAAACAGAGTTGATAAAATTAGTAACAAAATCTGAGTATATTTGATGTAAAATATTTACGCAAATTTACCGAGAACAAAGAAGCAATAACTTTTTGGGATATATACATGTTTTTTCTAATTTTTCTTTGCATTTTTCTCTGCAAAATTACATTTATGACTGACATACTATCATAAAAGATAAGAAATAAAACCAACAGCAACACCGTGGTATATTTATGAGCACATTTACAAAAAGACATCTTGTGAGACAGACAGGCACTACATCCTCCCTTGAAGTTAAGATCCCAACTAAGTCTCCCATGAGCCACCTAGTGGATTTTAGCCAGTTTAAATTTTGCCATTAGTGAATTTATGGGCTATTAAAGTAATGGCACCTCATTCCTGCCTGATTCCCCCAAATTGATGACACGTAATCTTGTTACCACGAGTCACTCCGTCCACCACCCAAAACCTGTTATTGTTACTTGTGAGCATGTCCGTCCATTAAGGGTTAAGCAAAGATTCCTTAAAATTTGGTTAGTACTGCTAAATTCTTGTTGGTTTTAAGAAGATTTTGTAATTTTTTCATCAGTGTAGATTTCTACTTGCTGCTGAGAGAAATACAAAAAGAAATTTAGAGAAGACATTTTAAGCTTAATGCTGTGGAAAAAGCATTAATAATAATAATAATCATAGAAAAATGTGCCTTGGTCAGCATACAAAAAGGAAAAGTGACAAAGACTGAAGGGATAAAGCTAGCAGATGGGAATACAGTGTTCCCCCATATTTGCAGGGATGGTTACCAGACCTCCCCCATGAATAGCTAGAACCAGTGAATAGTTGAAGCCCTATAAAAATGTGTTTTGTTAGTTAAAACTCAAGAAAAAAAACCACTAAAAATGTTTATATGTACCAGGTTTTTTTAAGTTTTATCTCAAAAAGTACATTTTATTATGAAATTAAAAAAAAAAGGAATTTGTGGATATTTCTCATATAGAAATTTGGGGAATAGGTAAATTTTCCACAAATAATGGGGCTATGTGTTCCAGAGAGAAATCCTGGAATACATGAGTCTGCGAAGAAGGACAAATATAACAGGTGAACGGCACAACACACCAATGCACGGACAGTACACAAGACAGACTAAAGAAAAGGCCAGCGATGAAACATGTCAGGAGCTACAAAGGGGAGAGCTCAAGAAGGAAACAGAAGGCATGCTAACAGTGGCATAAGATCAGGCCCCAAGAACCAGATATGTTCAAAGAATGACAGATGGAAGTAACATCTCGTCCATATGCAGGAAGTGCAATATGAAAAATTAGACCATCAACCACATAGCAAGCGAATGTCCGGCACTTGCACAGAACCAGTACAAAAAGAGGCATGATTCAGTAACAAAAGCCCTCCACTGGATCCTGTGGAAGACTCACCAGCTAGCTTGCAGTAATAAGTGGTATGAACACCAGCCTGAGGGAGTGATTGAAAACAATCAGGCAAAGATCTTTTGGGACTATGGTATCAAAACAGATAGGGCGATGCATGTCAATAGACCAAACGTGACGTTGATTGACAAAATCAAGAAGAAAGTATCACTCATTGATGTCGAAGTACCATGGGACACCAGAGTAGATGAGAAAGAAAGAGATAAGTATCAAGACCTGAAAATAGCAATGAGTAGGATATGGGATATGCCAGTGGAAATTGTACCCATAATGATTGGAACACTAGACATGATCCCAAGAGCATTGAAAAGGAACCTAGTAAAACTAGATGCTGAAGGTAGCTCCAGTACTCATGCAGAAGGGTGTGCTACTAGAAACACTGCACATAGTAAGAAAAGTGATGGAATCCGAAGGAGGCAGGGTGACCTGGAACTCCACACTATAAAATCCGCCCAGTCGAATAGGATGACTGTGATAGACAAAAATAATAATAAAATATCCTTGTCTTTGAGGTGGGCGAGGCATACTTCTATATTTACTTCTATGTTACGCGGGTAACTCAAGTCTTGTAGATTTGGTAAGTCTTCGTTCTGGTTGTTGTCGTCTTCTTCATCAGGGTGTTCAGGTTCGATCTCATCTCCTTCGCTGGAGCTGGGAGGGACGGCTACTTCATCGTCCCTTGGGTTGTCTTGCTCGCTACTCTGCCGTAAGGTTGCCCATTCCTCTCGTAGGGCACAGCGCTCGTCTGTCTTCGCTCTCAGCTGATGCTGAAGGAGGGATATCTGGAAGCTCCTCGTGTTGTTCTCGTTGCGTGCTGAAGGGTCATGCAGACGTATGTTGGTACATATATATTGGAAGGAGACCCTCTTTCAAACAAGTCTTATTGAAAGATATTGCTGCATCAGCTGCATTCAACTTGTAAATAGTCTTCTCTATTTTTCTAATAAGTAAATAGTTTTCTTAATTTTCTAATACAGTGGTCCCCTCGTTTTCGCGAGGGATGCGTACCAGACCCCCCCCCGTGAATAGTTAGAACCCGCGAATGTTTGGAACCCCTATAAAAATGCCAAAAACAGCCTATTTTGTTGGTTAAAACTTGAGAAAAACCCCACTAAAAATTTTCATATGTGGTTTTTTTAATAGTTTTATCACAAAAAGTGCATTTTATGATGAAATTGATAGAAAAAACCAGGAATTTGTGGCTATTTCTCTTAGAAAATTACCACGAATGTGCGAATTTTCCGTGAATAATGGGGGAAACGTTCCCGAGAGAAATCCACGAATCCTGAGAATCCAAATACTGTAACAGCTTTCTCTCTGCTACTACAACTGGCGAGTATTGCGCCGATATTACTCATCAGGAGGAGTCAGTTTCAGGGATAATGCTTACAAATTTATTTATTTTCACAGTAAATGAACAAAAAGATCAAAATATGACAAATTTTGAACTAATTTGTATTTTTCATAACTTACAAACCTGAGGTCTTAACATTAGGATAAATATTCAGCGCCAGCTGGAAACCGGTAAAGTTTAAAATAATTGTGTACGCAAGGGACTATTGGCATCTGTGCTTGGTCACGAGACATGTGGAGCCACCCACATACCCCTCATTAACTCGTGACCCTGTTATTTATTCTTCCAACCCAGGTTAGTTGATAGAGGGGTGGTTAGAGGTGGGCCTTTGTATGTTACGACCTCAGGTTTGTAAGTTATGAAAAATACAAATTAGTTAAAAATTTGTCATTTGTTCATATACGAAACAAACCTTTGGTCTTAACATTAGGATAGACTTACTCTTGGTGGGAGGTAAGTGCTATTAACCAACTAGGAGTATGCCACCTTTGATCAGTTTTCTGAATACCAGAATTCTATGAAACAACTGACCAGTATTTCCGAATCTAAGACATAGACTTCTGGGTTTTACACAATGTCATAGTTCATTGCGTCCGAGGAAGATAAGAAGATCTGTTCACCCAACAAACCAATCCATCCACTCATGTAGGTCTGTTATCATTCCTCTCCCCCTTGCTAAAGAGAGGAATGTCCTGCTACTGATAAGTATCTTACTGATACTAACCCTAACAGTATGGCCACTTCACTCACCTGTACCTTGTCCGTTCCAACTTATGATGGTATTCCCTTCTTACTGCCCTAAGTAAAGAAGAAGACAGAAATTTGAAAAGGAAAGAGGCCAGTTAACTCCTCCATTTCACATTCATACCATCATCTTAGACAAGATACCAACTGACCCGCCAGGGGTACTGGATGAGTTATATCATTTGTTGAGCAGCCACCACAGGACCCAAGGAAATTGTGTCCAAGGACCTCAGGGCAACCTTATAAATATACAGGAAATTGAAAGTGGGTTTTCATAACAAAGAACCCACTCTCAAATTTCAATGAACAGATAGACACCTCCTTAACATTGCTCAATTTTGAGCTTCAATACAGTCACAGACCAACCGTCCCGATCATTTTAACAGATATGTTCTTAAATGCCAGACGGCCCATATTCCTCTGATGATCTACTCTTCTGTATAACCTCATTGGTACAACTTGACAAACAAGGAGTATGCTTGACTGATCGCCTCTGTTTGGCCTGTGCCTTTACGTCTACCACCTTAATGTTCTAGGTGACGTAGTTCTTTCTATAATCACAGAGTACTTTGACAAGTCAAAGCCGGCCCTGCTGAAGGTCTCTCACACATACTCACACCGTACTGAGCATGACTAAGAAATGTATCTGTCATCATTACCTGTGCTGCATTGACTCATTATCCCAGATTCCAGGGCAAATTGGAACTGATGTTCCTGACTACATTTGAGTCTACGTCAAAACCCTGGTTATTGATTACTCCCACTCTACCAAGGTCAGAGGAAGACCCCCATCCACGGTCAGTTTCCTGTAACATGACTGATGTATGTGCCTGGTGGTAGTCCGTCAAGTCTACTCTGATACAGAGTATGTTTTCACTTATCAGATTGGAGTTCTTATGTGCCCCATCCAGTTCACTGCTCCTTATTAATCTGAAGATTACTCATTGTGAAGTGATATTCACATGCCCAATCACCAGTCCAATGTAAATCACCATACATGTAAACATGTAATTACAGAGATACTTCCCTCTGTTCTGACAACCTCTCCACCAGATCATTGTCTACTGACCGAATGCCTTTAATGGACAGAAACCTTCTCTATACAGGGAGTCATGGCCAAAGAGTCAGTCTGTATATGTGAGCTAACGACCTTTGGAGTCGTGTTACATCCGAGGTGACACTCTACACTCAAAAACTTAGAACTATAAGTTTGAAAGGGGATACTGGTCAACCTCCAGACCTGAGATATTAATTCTACCTATTGTTGGTGCCTCTTCCCCACACGAACCTGGTAGCGATGATTGTGCTAGGGTAAACTTTATCAACACTCATCCTGGGTCCTCCTTAATTACTGGAACCCATCCTTCCGTTCGGGACATGGCGGAACAGGTAGAACCTAGAGTTTGCGTAACCTCCAGGTTGTTCTCAGTATCGCAAATGGAATCCTAAGGCGCTTCGAAGGGTGAAACCCCTGAGACAGCTGTTACATGGTTTTTCCAATATACGAGTTCCTCTCTGGACGAGTGGTTTGTGCACTCCTCTGCCAAACCGGTGGTCCGAGGTTCTACTCCCATCTCGGCTAACGTGAAATCAGAGAAACTTATTTCTGGTGATAGAAAATAATTTGTTAACAGGATATGGCTCATTTTTCTACGAGTAATGTTAGTTCCCAACCACGAAACACCTAATTCGGTGACCTGTTACAATATACGGCATATGTTCAATATGCTACCCTCCGAAGGGAAATCCTATATTGCCAGAAACCATCATGGTGCTATTCTCGAGTAACCTAGCCCAAAATTGTACCCAAGGTCACTTCACCCTACCTCACTCTCGAAGAATGGGAAACTCCCCACTTTCCCCTTCCAGATATGATGAGGTTCTAGTGCCTTGCTCTAGCCAACTGAAGCTTGAACCCTCTATGTTAGGTTCATGACTTCAATATAGAAAGTAGACCCGTATGGAAGAGATCCATTTGCAGATTCCAGGTTAACCTAGCTAACAACCACTTGGAGTAGCCTAAGTAGGTATAGTCAATTAAGAATTGACTAACTTATTTTAAGTTGGCAAGACCAGGTTGACCCTAGCTTGGTTAAGTTAGGCTATGTTAACCCTTCCAATTAGGCTAGGACCCTGGTTTGGTTAGCTTAGGCTATGTTAACCCTTCCAATTAGTCTAGGACCCTGGTTTGGTTAGGTTAGGCTATGTTAACACTTCCAATTAGGCTAGGCTAGCTCCTCCATCACTTAGGGTAGGTTAAGTCCATCCGAGATGTACTCTTTAACTAGGCTAGGCTAGTATAGACTAGCTTAATCTAGAAACTAAATGACTTAGGTTAGGGTAAAGTCGTTCAAGAACGTTTGGGCTATCCATGCTAGGCTACAACCACAACCTTCTAGGCTGAGGTGGTAAAAGTGTTTCGAATGGGTAGCCTAGGCACTAGTCTATGCTCAGCTATACTAATAACCTTACTAGTTTGCCCAACCTAAGATAGTAAGGGCATATTCAAGCAGCCAGACCATGTTAAGTCATCAACCCACTGTTAGGCTAAGTTGACATGTACGTCATGTATGTCGGAACCACCCAACCTATGAGTTATGATAAGCGGACCCGGCTAAGCTAAGAATTGTACCACTCAGACTAAGCTAAGATAGTAAATGCAGGTCCAAAACTAAACCGCAACCATTAGTTGGTCCAAGTCAGCACATGCATAACCGAACCAGTTAGTTTGGACAGTCTAAGCTTAGAGCTACTACTCAGATTAACTAGGATAGTAGCAGTAGACTCGGACTGGCTGGAATAGGCTACGAATATAACCAATTGTTAGGCTAAAAGGTATGACCCAAATATCCTGGCTATAACATCTTAGGTTACAAGTGCCCTACTTAGGCTTGGCTACCTCAAGTGGCGAAAGAAAGAAATTCACCTCTTCCTTTTGACTTAAGTTTCCATTCGATTTCATTAAGAAGAATGGTTCTACAGTACTTTCGAAGGAACCAAGCTTTCGATTAACTTTAAATAATTGTGCAAGTCGAAGCGTTTGGTCAATATTCGTATAGGAAGAAACCAGCTTATACCAACAAGTATATAAAACATGGGAATTCTTCCTACCTGTAAAGGTTTGAAGTTTTCTGGAGTCAACCCAAAGTATGCTAATTCCCACCATTCAGGCTGCATACGATTACTAAGAGGTATCCATATCCTTCCATCAATCCGTGCATTTTACGTGTTGTAAAACGGACTCTACATGACTAGAACAAGGTAATCCATACACTTTCGTATCCTTTTTCAAACCAAACACCATGTCAATCCCCGAGGGAAGCATAATGGCAGGTGTCTCCGTGCTCCCCAAAAGGTTATTGAATTGACTAATCAAATCAATCACCTCCTCATACAAAGCCAGAAACTCTTGGTTTTCCCTTCCCTCCGGTTTTAACGCACTGTGTTCAGCCACAGGAGACATTAACTTACTCATACCCTCTGACAAACGTCCAGGTGCGTCATGGCTGTCCGACCATACGGCCGTGGCATCTTTGATCTTTAATGGCCACTGATGGCTCGATCTCGAATAGTCAGTAGGATCTGAGAAGGTACCCATTTGCATACATCATGGCCGACCAACCATACGGCCACGGCATCTTTGATCTTTAATGGCCACTGATGGCTCGATCTCGATTAGTCGATCTAGTGGCTAACGTTTCTCTCGGTATCATCTGAGCATGATCACGGCAGTGGGTCAGAGCAGACTATAGATGCTGTCAAGATCTACTCAATATACAGTGGACCCCCCGTATTCGCGTTCTCCGGATTCGCGGACTCACACATTCACGGATTTCTCTCTGGAACGTTTCCCTGCATTATTCGCGGAAAATTCGCGCATTCGCGGTATTTTTCTATGAGAAATATCCACAAATTCCTGGTTTTTGTGATCATTTTCATCATAAAATGCACTTTTTGTGATAAAACTATTAAAAAACCAAGTATGAAAATTTTTTGTGGTTTTTCTTAAGTTTTAACTAACAAAATAGGCTGTTTTTAGCGCTTTTATAGGGGTTCCAAACATTCGCGGATTCTAACTATTCATGGGGGGTTCTGGTACGCATCCCCCGCGAATAGGGGGGAACACTGTATAGTGGTAGGTCAGCAGGGGGTCAACCGCTCACTGAGTTTTCATTGGTTGGTGGCGCAATTTGTTCCTGCTGTTGGTTAGAGGAAGTTTCCTTCAGTGGAAGAGAGAGTTTTCTCCAGTATTAGAAAACCCCACAAATACGCAAGATATATTGACAATATCTTTGTACAAGCCGAGAATGAGGAAGAGGTTGAAGCTGTCTGGCGCATATTCCACCAGTTCAGTTCACTGAATTATACCATCGAATTCAGCAACGAAGGCCAGCTCCCCTTTCTAGACGTCCTCGTCTCCAAGACCGACGACGGTCTAAGAACTTCGGTGTATACAAAGCAAACAAACTTAGATCTTTGCCTGAATGGTGACAGCGAATGTCCTGCACGGTTCAAGAACACCACAGTCAGGGCCTATATTTTGAGGGCCATCACACACTGTTCTTCCTGGCAGGACACTCACAAAGAACTCGACCGAGTCACTCAGGTGCTCGGTAATAACGGGTATCCAAATCGACTTATTAATAAAGAAGTCCGCACAGCGCTGGATCGGTGGTACAGTGAGAGTGAGAGACTGCAGCTCCACCCCCATGAGAAGATCAAACTGTATTACAAAGGTAGACTGCGTGCACGTCACCGTGAGGACGAGGATGCACTGAGAAAAATCATCAGGGAGAATGACCCCTACCGAAGTCGACAAAGAATTCGAACTCGTAATTTATTACCAAAATCGACGTACGTGCAACCTTATCATGAACAACCCGCGATGCCTCCAGCAAGAGACCCCTTGAAACAGTCGAATGTAGTCTTCCAATTCTTATGCCCCGTCTGTGAATGTCCCGGCTCTTACGTTGGTATGACTTCTATGAAACTGTCTAAGAGGATTTCTTGCTACGCACAAGAAGGGGCAATTAAAAACTACCCACTACTTCCCACCACTTCTCTCCCCCCTCTTGTGTCATAATCATTCCAAGGTCATCACTCTTGCCTCCAACCCTTCGTTACACAAACTTGAGGTTCTTGCCATAGAGGTGTCAGCAACCTCTAAATTATCATCATGACTTTATAATTCCACTAGAAGTAAGTTGATGACATCCATGCCCAGAGAATACTGCCTGCTGGCCATTGTTAATGAAAATGCAAAAAACAGAAATTGGCATTAACCCCTTCGCCACCGGCCCGTTGCATCGGCCGATAACGCTTGCATACCGCATGAGACCCCCTGTCGACTGCGAGTATATCGGTCATCACTTGCTCCCACAAATGTTTTGTTATTCATATTTTTCCTTTATATTCTTTTGTGAAAATATTGTGTATATATCAATGAATATTGTTACCACATGGGCAAAAAAAATATATATATATAAAATATAATATATATAATAATATATATATAGTATATAATATATATATATATATATATATATAATATCGAAATATAGATATATATTAATATATACATACATATATAATATATATCTATATATATATATGATATATGATATATATATATATAGATATATATATATATATATAGTATATAATATAGATATATATTATAATAAGGATATCAGAAAAAAGAGGAATACTTAGTGGAAAAAGTAATTGCAGAAATAAAAACACTTATAAAGTAGTAGAAATAGTAGTAAAGTAGTAGAAATAAAGTAGCTGAAAAAGTAGTACAGTATTAGTAAAACAGTAGCAGTAGTAATAGCAGTACTAGTTTTTCTTACGGGGAAACGGTTAGTACTAGGGTTCATAAGGAAACAGCGTATACATCATTGAATGTTTATGGCAATTGGTAATGACAACAATAATAATAATAATAATAATAATAATAATAATAATAATAATAATAATAATAATAATAATAATAATAATAATAATAATGATAATATAATAATAATAATAAAAAATCAACAGTAATACCACTGCTACTACTGCTAGCAGTAGTAAAAAAAATAATGATAATAATACAAATTACATGTAAGTGTAGAAAAAATGAAAGTAGTTTTCATAAAACAGTATGTATATAACACCGAAAATATGTCCTCTGCTGTGCTTGTGCTGGAGGGGTTGATTATTACTGCCTCGAAGACCCAGCCCTTGGGGCCTCGAAATCTCGTTTTTTATGTGCATGAGAGTGCCAAGCTATAAAATGTTCCTTTGAACATAGTCCAGGCTCCCCAGGGCACCCAGGGCAGTGGTAAATGGTATCCTTCCTCTTCTTGAAGTCCCTGGTGCAGATACGACATTTCTTCTGTTTCTTGGGTGAAATCGAACCCAGGAATGTATGACGCTCATGTTAGGCATCTTCGTGGGTTTCTGTGACTTCTTTTCTCTTCTGCTTCGAGGATGGCCCTGCCACCAGGACTATGGTGAAATACCAGACCCTTACTTACTTCGAGGATAAATGCCATGAAGTCCTTCTTATAGCATTTTTGGTTCTTGTAGGCCAAGTAGGAGTTCAGCAGTATCCGAAAGATAAAATGTATACCAAGTTTTTTGAACCAGGCAAGGGATTTCTTTCCAAAGGCATATGGTTCGAGCAGCTGGTCTGCCATATCAACGCTCCCCATCAGACTATTATATTTTTCAATATGAAGTGGCTTGTTATAAAAAACAGTTTTATCTCCGAAGAATGTTTTGCACTTCTCAACCATGCCAGCTGTATACAATGTTGTCAATACATTGACCTCCTTTTTGTCCATATACTTGACAACGAGAGTGTTGCCCTTCCTTGCAAAAGTTGACTGATGTTTGGAGAGTTTTTTCATTTATAAGTTTCTTAGGGGGTCCCCTGCCAGCTCGTACAACTCCAGTAAGTGATGTGTCCCTGGTGAGTAAGTAATTACCAAGGCGATAACTGGTATACCAATTATCCGTAACTACATGACGTCCCCTGTCAAGCAAATTCCTCATTAGATGAACTACGATGATCTCTGATATGGATAGGTTAGCAGCAACTGGGTCAGGTACCGAAAAACTCGTATCCTTCCCATAATACACCTCGAAATTCCACGAATAGCCATTCCAATTTGGATCTGAAGGGCATAGTATAAAAACCTTTATTCCAAATCTGGATCTTTTTGTTCTGATAAATTGTTTGAATCCCAGTCTCCCTTTCCAGAGCATCAGTGCCTCATCTACTGCAATATCCTTCCCTGGTGTGAGCAGTCTGGCTGCGTTGGCGCAGTAAGTCAAAAAAGGGTTCAATACGAGTCTTAGGCCTTTTCTTATCCACTTGGTCTAATGGAGCAAACCTCATGAATTTCAGCAGGCAAAGAAATCTTGCTCGAGACATTACTTCTTTACAAAAAATACTTGGACCCCCTACCATGGCATCTCGTGACCAATACATATACATACGGGGCATTTTATTCACCCCCATTATCATCAGCAAGCTATAAAAAACATACATCTCATCACGAGTCACAGGCCTCCATAGAAGTCCATTCACCTTACGTTTTCCTGTTGAGCGAAAATACTCATCTGCCCGAGCATTCATCCATTCACACAATGTGTCAATTACATCACCACAAAAGAAATAACAAAATGCATCTCGTGGGCAGCTGAAATCTGGTGTGTAAGGAGAGATAATATTGTCACCCTCCGTGTAATCGGGGGGCGGGTCTGGCCGCACGTCACAAAATGGATCGGTTATGAACCGCCAACCTTCATCAACAATAGCTTCATTCTCCTCCAAACACTCGTTGTCACTGTCATCCTCTAAGAAACTATCATCACTGTCGCTACAATCATCATCTGATAAATCTGGCAGATACTCAGACCCTGACTCTGAAACGCTATCATCCGACATAACGCTGGAAAAAACGAAAGAAAAAAAAAAACATAAAATAACTGCAATCGAAAGGGAAAAAAAGTTTAGAATTCAAATCCTCATGATTTACTCACAAAATCGTGATATCCTTCATTCATAAAAGCCTGAGGCGCACTGGTATATGATAGCCCGGTACCCCTCCTGATATACCATATAAAAATGACGTCACGACGACAGTCGGACACTCATTGGTTAAAATGAATAGTGGGTGGAGCTTAAGCACCTCTCTCGTACACAATACTGTGTCTGCTACCCGTCCAAGCTAAAGAAAACAGCTTTGTTTTTCGAGGAGGGATGAAAGACGTATAAGCGTACGTCGCGGTCTTCTATTATTAGACCATAAAAGACTACATGTGTACGTCCCGGTGGCGAAGGGGAGGTTTAAAAAGGAAAATTGGGACCGCAAATAGCAATATAAGGCATCTCAGCCACAACCAATGGCAAGCATAATGTACACACACCATATACCTACAGTTTCCAACAATATAAAACTATCCCAGAGTCAACAGTGTTAGACAGGAAATCACTACTTGATAACTTTGCCTTTGTATCTCACACATGTTAAAACCAAACTATTACTCAGAAAAGGGGAAAGGACAAAGGCAAGGCAAACGCAGGTTTCGACATGATTGTAGTGTGTGTTCTGCTATCCTCTTGCAGGTCGATCACACCCAGATTCAAGATAGATGATGATTTATGGGAAAAAAACATGTTTTTTGAAACACTCCTATCCAGGGTTAATAGATGCATTATGCTGTAAATAATTTTTATCATAAAAATCACTATTTAGTCACATACACAGTATGAAAAAATACAATAATTTGTGAATAAATAGTGCTGCTCTTCAAATAAAAGGCAAATTAGTGAAAATTTTCGAGATATGGTCAATAGAAAAAATCCGCAAATTAGTGAAAGCCCGCCGAAAAGTGAATCATGTTTCCACAAAAATCCACAACAAAGTGGACCACAGAAATGTGAAACTCATGAAACTGGGGAGCACTGTATAAGTACATATGCTGTAAATAATTTTTATCACAAAAATCTGTATTAAGTAACCAACACCATATGAAAAAATATGGTAAATAGTGAATAAATATGTTGTGTTGCTCTACGAAAAAAGCGAATTATTGATAATTTTAGTGATATGGTCCGTAGATAAAATTCTAAAATTACTGAAAGTTTCCCATGGAAAAGTGAATAATGTGTCCCACAAAAATCAGCGACAAAGTAGACCGCGGAAATATGAAACACGTAAAACTTGGGGGGGCCACTGTATACATTTGGTATGTGAGCTTTCAAGATAGGCAGTTATAAGCATTTTTAGAGGGGGTTCTGTGTATTTGCGGATTTCAACTATTTATGGGAGGTTCTGGTACACATCTCCCGCAAATATGGGGCTCTGCTGTACTACCAAATCTAAAAGGTTCAAAGCTTGATTGTGTTTCCAAGATCATTTTATGAATGAAGTGGCTGAGATATACCTATGTATTGTGTCCAAAGACAGCAGATAGTCAAAGACCTCAGAAATTTAAATGGTTTGAGTATTTGATGAGAAGAGATGAGTGCTTGGTCAGAGAATAGTAAAATGCCGCACAGAAAAAAGAATGGTCATAGATGAAGATACAAACTAGGGAGAAATTAAGGCAGAAATTGTTGTCGGACCACAGAGAATGGAAAGAACTTATTATGCACATAATAAAAAAAAAAAAAAAAAAAAGTTGACAAAGTTTAACCAAAAGACATACAGCTTAAGAGCTTGTGCATGCATGAAAAGTCTACAAAATTTAAAACTGTTTCTTATGTTTAAACTTTATTTGTTTTCAATACTAGTAGCGTTGTTTTGCCAAATATTGCAAATAACCAGTGTAAACATCTCATTGACAATTAAATGGTGAATTGTGAGGGTTAATTTTTTCATTTTCAGAGTTCCTCTTATTTTTTGCTGAATTTTCAGGTAATTCTGTAAGGCTTCTTGGACAGAAGAAACAGGGTGGAAAGAAGCAAGGTGGGGCATCTCTTCTTTTACCCAAAGTTAGACGAAATCCTCTGATTGAAATTATATCAATAAACACAGGTTGTTTGAACCAATGTACTTACTGCAAGACCAAGCATGCAAGAGGAGAACTTGGATCCTATCCAATTGGTAAGTTAGTCTTTGGTGTATGATTCAATTTCTTTGTGGTAAAAATGTGGTTGTCTATACAAAGTTCAAACCCCTTGTTTTATATTTACCATATTGCCAGCATAGTGAAGTGTTGTTATCCAAAATCTGAGTCATTAGTAGATAAAAATGTGTTATTGCTGTCCGCTAAAGGGCTAATCATACCACATCACATATAGTATACTATATCATTGCTGCTTTGGCTTTGAAATCGTCTTAATGTGTAAGCTTTCTAGTTCAGCACACCTGATCATTTTGATTTTGTATCTCATTTAAAGTTAATGTTATGATACATTATAGATTGTCCTGACTTATGACCTGCTTGACTCACCCATTTTTTTTGCATCCTAAAATACTATGTTGAACATGTATTACATAGGATAATCATGAAACAGTGCTTACTAAAACGTTGATATAACAAACCCAAATAGTACATGGTGCTGTTTGCTCTGTAGTGACCTGAGTGCCTTAATCTAGCAAGGCCTTATTAGCCTAGCAGAGGCGTGTTTTTGTTACTTAAATCTTGGGATACATTTCCACTTTGCTATTACCTTTTCATATGATCTGTTGTTTCTGACTAGTAATTATTTTGATATACGTATTGAAAAACCAACAGCTTGTAGACATCATGGTGTGAAAATGTTTCGTTGGATTCAGAGCACATTTTGATAATTGTATGTAAGAAGTTCATTATCTAAATGATGGTACAACTTTACAATACTATTGTATATTGAAGAAAGCCAAAGAAAACTTTTTGACTATGTTAAATGTAAGGATTTTGGTGATCCAGGCCTAGGGATTATGCATCCAGAACACAGGCAGCAATGCCTTGTTCTTATTCTTGAGTGCCCTGTGGTTTGCAGCCTTGTAAATGAGGCCTGGTTTCAGCATAAAGCCAGCTGCATTCCCACGCATTAGGATGGTAACCCTGTCCTTCTGTGCCTTAATTCCTGAGGCTTTAGCTTCATCCTTCACAAAGTATGTCAGGGAAGGCATCTTTTTCTAGAACAGGCCAGCCTCATCGACATTGAGCACCTGTTCTGGGTGATATTCTTTCTCTTGAAGAATCCTCTTGAAGAATCCTCTTGAAGGTCTCAGGATATTTTGTGGCTGCCTCATTGTCTGCCAATGCTTTTTCCCCATATAGGGAAACAGACTTTAGGTGGAACCGCTTCTGGAACTGGTGAAACCATCCTTTGCTCACCTGAAAACCTTGAGGAGCTTATGATGGTCCCAGTTGTGGATCTTCCTCCTATTCATCGTCTTCAGGTGCTTGTTCATCAAAGTCCTAGACTTCTAATTCCCCTTCTTCATCGCCTTCCGGAGTTGATAACTGCTGATACAGTTGCTGCACTTTTTTTTTTCTTACGGCGGTCCTTGATCCAGCATGCTAGTGCAGATGCCATCCGTACAATTGTTTTATCTTGCACTGTTACTGCTTTAGCTGTACCAAAGTAGCTCATGCTTACACTCTTTCTTATTTCACTTTCTTTTTTCTTAACCCTTTAACGCCGATTGGACGTATTAAATGTCGACGAAAATTGTCTGTCGGGTGCCGAACCAATGTATGGTACGTCGACGAAAAAAAGTTTTTTTTTTTTAAATTTGAGGAAAAATAGTTATAGGCCTACTAGGCCAAAACTTTTGAATCACACGCCTTGGGGGATGCTGGGAGCTCACGGATCAAGCTGTTGTTTTGATTACAAGCGTTACCCAGGCGCGCAAGCACAAATTTCTTTCTTCTCGCACTAAAAAGCATCAGCGACACATCTCAGAAATGATTTCGTTACTTTGACATAATTTTTGCATCATTTTATATTAGCCGTTATATAGAGTATTATATATGAAAATGTGCGCTATTTCATGTAGAATACAACAAAAAACAACTCATGGTTGTAGCTTTTATCAGTTTTGAAGTATTTTCATATAAATAATGATGTGCAAAAATTTCAACCCTTGGTCAACTTTGACTCTACCGAAATGGTCAAAAAACACAATTGTAAGCTAAATCTCATATATTCTAGTAATATTCAATCATTTACCTTCATTTTGCAACAAATTGGAAGTTTCTAGCACAATATTTCGATTAATGGTGAATTTATGAAAAAACTTTTTCCTTACGTCCGCGCGGTAACTCTATTGAAAAAATCAGAAATTTTTTCGTCCGATTGTCGTAATGTTTGCACAGTTTTATATTAGCCGTTACATAAAGTTTTACATATGGAAATGTGCGCAATTTCATGTAGAATACAACTTAAAACAACCCATGGTTGTAGCTTTTATCAGTTTTGAAATATTTTCATATAAATAATGATAAGTGCCAAAATTTCAACCTTCAGTCAACTTTGACTCGACTGCAATGGTTGAAAACCGCAATTGTAAGCTAAACTCTTACATTCTAGTAATACTCAATCATTTACCTTCATTTTGCAATGAATTGGAAGTCTCTAGCACAATATTTCGATTTATGGTGAATTTTAGAAAAAACTTTTTCTTACGTCTGCGTGGTAACTGCCGAAAAAATCAATATTTTTTCGTCCGATTGTCGTAATGTTTGCACAGTTTTATATTAGCCGTTACATAAAGTTATGTATATGAAAATGTGTGCAATTTATGTAGAATACAACAAAAAGCAACCCATGGTTGTAGCTTTTATCAGTTTTGAAATATTTTCTTATAAATAACGATAAATAAAAAAATTTGACCTTCAGTCAATTTTAACTCGACCGAAGTGGTCAAAAACTGCAATTGTAAGCTACAACACTTACAGTCTAGTAATATTCAATCAATTACCTTCATTTTGCAACAAACGGGAAGTCTCTAGCACAATATTTCGATTTATGGTGAATTTTTAAAACTGTTTTTTTTTATGTCCGTTAGTTACGAATTCATGCATCATGTTGTGATAATATTTTCTCTGTGTTACTTTGATTGCTTTACAATTTGTTATATACCAAAATCATTGTAATTTAGTGTACAATACAACAAAAAAATTATTAACTCATTAGCTTTAACCGTTTTGCTCACAGCGCGATTTGTATACAATTATATATGAATTTTTTTTTCGTGCTGTCATATATTCCAATATTTATATATGATAATGATATTTTTTTTCATTTCTGATGGTTGCATACTAAACTTCAGGCAATGAAAAAAAAAAGGAGCCAAAAATGAACTCTTAATGTTTAAAATTAAGCGTGCTGGGATATTTTGAAAAAAACTTTTTTTCCGCTTCGGCGCTCACTCGTGAACGCCGCCGGCATACGGGAGACACTTTCGGAAATACCGGCTCGGCGTTTAAGGGTTAATGTATCTTACCTTGCTCTCATTCACATAAAAATGGTGGCCAACCACGGCGAAACTTTGGCCACTCTTCAACACATGGAGAACTTTCACCTTCTCATCAAGCTTCATGACTGCCTTCCTTCTTTTAGGCTCTTTGCAATATCCTTAGAAGAAGCAGGGCACTTTTTAGAAGCCATTTTCAGCATGGTTGACACAGATATTTGGTGATACATAAATCACAGATTCGCAATTACGTCTGCATACATCAGTAACACTATCTATGTAGTGAGGCAGATCAAGGAGAGATGCGCTGTACCTGCGATTACGTCCGTGTATACTAGTAACTCTCGATGCAGTGAGGCAGATCAAGGAGAGAGAGATACACAGTACCAACAATTCCATCTTTGTGAGATGAGACTCAGGTTTCCACCAGTCAGCGCCAAGTGTACAGCCAATGAGCGAGCACCAAGGAAAATGAATGCTGTTCCTGGATTGGCTGCTTTGCAGATGACAGCTAATAGCGTGTCGAGTGTCATTTCATCTGGGTACTGCTCTATGAATTGTTTATCTACAGAAAGTTGGCTTGGGTGAAGCATCTTTTAAAAAGAAAATTATGTTATTGAAATTTTGCAGTGTTTAGTTAACTTATTTCAGAACTAATATTTGAAAATTAGTGAATCTTTTAAAAAAATTTCATAAAAAAAATGTATTTAGTCTCAAAAATATACTTAGTATGTATGCATAAAAATACTACGTACCACAGACAGAAACATACATACCCTGCTGTTCCCATTGTCTTACTTATTTTAGATATGCTCTGCATACTTATAGTATCATCCTAAAACACTATGCATATACATATAATATTAAAAAATCTTCTTAAAACAAAACATTTCATAAAATGTACAGTATGCGCAGAATATCAATGGGCAATTTATATCTTATTGACCCAATACAGTTCAATGTTCTCGTTTGTGCGTGCTTTGCATGTACAGTATATACTACTACAGACTAAGAATATTCTTTGGAATCACCAACTAAAATGTCCTCTAAATGATCTGCTTCTCCAAAGGCTTCTGGCAAAGACCCTTAATGTCAGAGTCCCTTACAATTAATAAAGAATGAGGAGAAAATAGACATGAGTGTTATGTTAAGAGAGGGCAAGTCATGGAGAAGTAGCAGCCCATTACCACATGACTGAAAGCGCAGTTGCCTGCCTTGAGAACAAGCATGAACAGGGTAAAATACTTGGGAGGTTATACTTGGAGAAGAACTCGCTGCCCTCTGTACCTATCACATCAACTGACCAGGATTTTGAACAATTTCATGGTCTGTACAAATTGGTCAGGGAAGTAAGGCAGATACAGGCAGTCCCCGGTTTTCAGTGGTCTCGGTTATCAGCGATCTGGTTTTATGGCACTTGTCTAACGCCATAAAATCAGCAATTTATGGTGCCATAACAGGACAAGTTCCAGTTATCGGCATCATAAGGCACCTTATGGCACCATAAGGGTTCTTATGGCGTGCCATAAGGATGCTTATAGTGCCTAATAAGGGATATCAGGCGCCATAAGCACCCTTTTTCGGCGCCATAAGTGCCATTATGGTGCCATAAATCACTGAGTTTCGGTTAATGGCAGTGTTCACTTATCGGCACACCCCGGGAACGGAACCCCTGATGATAACCGGGGACTGCCTGTACAGACAATAGTCAAGGCATGGGACAAGAATGAAGAAAGGGCCACAAATTTTACCAGCACTGTTAGTGGACTCATGAAGCATTACCATACCACCTTTGTTAACATATTCAATGACCTCAAGAAGGTGGTGCCTCCCGAAACCCCTGACGAAGCGCTTCTTGAAGAAGGTGAAGAGGTGCCCTCAGAGGAGGTGTAACTCCTCTACTATGCTTGGCAGTCTATCTGTCTCATCATCTATCAGATTGCACAACTAATATCATCATCTGTAATCAGCATTCATCACCGGTAATTACCTGTGTGATTTAAAATTATTATACTAGATATAGAAGGAAGGTAAAGCATGGAAGGTGTCGGGGAACTTTGGGAATAGGCACAATGAAATACTGCGTATGGATTTTTCACTTGGAGGAAGACATATCATAAATGCAGTCTTAACTTAGATTGTTTATATTTTATTTTTAAAGTTTTACTCTATGATTTCAGAGGAAATAGTTGCTAGAGCGCAACAGTCTTTCAACGAAGGTGTTTGTGAAGTTTGGCTCACTTCTGAAGACACTGGTGCATATGGGAGAGACATAGGTGTCACGCTGCCTGAATTGTTATGGAAATTAGTTGATGTTATACCAGAGGGTTGTCGGTTACGATTGGGCATGACAAATCCTCCCTATATATTAGACCATTTGGAGGTAAGTGATGGTTCTTTTGTATACCACTTTCATTTAATTTATATTTATTTTGTCCCCATTACAACCCTCAATTAATCATAAATATGCCGATACTTTTGTTCACATCCCAACTGTTCCTAGATTTGCCTTCTTATTGTCTTGGAAGACTGAAGAAGGCAATACAGTAATACCCTGAATTTACACAAGGTTAGGTTCCAGACCCACTCGTGCAATGGAAATTTTCGCACGAGTTTGGCACGGTCTCTAAAAATGCTAATAAATGCTTACTTCTAGAGTTTGAAACACTAAATATAACCCTAATCATCCTCCCTAAATATTAAGCTAACTTTAAAATTAAATTAAAGTTACTGTAATTTCATTTAAAAGTTAGCTTAATACATTACCCTCAAAAAACGAAATAAATGGTTGTAAAAATATTGGTGTGTGAGGCTTACATAGTACAGCATAATTCTCTTTTTTCCCCCCTTCCCCCTTTCCGGCCAACCAATCTATTTTTAGAAGTCTTCTCAACTATTTTTAAGAAATTCTTTATTCTAGCTCTTTCTCTTTGCTTCTGAAATTCCCTTTCATGAACAAACAGTGCTTTTTATTTGGACTAATACAACTCGTAGTTATGTGTCTGTTTTAGAACAGGCATTTACAGTTCTAGAAGGTAAACATAAAAATAGATAAATTAAAAATGATCTACACTACTGCTAACTACAAGAGAGAGAGAGAGAGAGAGAGAGAGAGAGAGAGAGAGAGAGATTGTCTTTAT